>NC_056476.1:1003897-1141397 GCF_008729295.1 Plectropomus leopardus | reverse complement strand
TCTGTGTCCTCAAGGCATCCAGGAGAAATTGCTTCACTGTGTGTGTCTGTGTGTATGTGTGTGTTTCATTATGGCTTCAGTCAGCTGTTCGGTATGAAAAACCCAATTACAACCATAAGATTGTGTTCACTTGCTCTCTGCAAACTTCGGGAAAAACAGACTGAATAAATGACTGACTGAGTTACTGACCTTCCTTTTTTTTAAAAATTTTATTTTAGTGGTTATTTTTGACAAGGCTTAAATCCAGCCTTCTGATTGGCTGTCCTGTGTGATTAATCATCTGATCACCTGGCAGCTGCTCATAAAGGTCGCTCCTTTTGTTCAGTAAACCCGAGTAAGTTTCTTGATAAATGTGTCCTGTTCACTTCCAGCAAAGACCTTTTCTTCCTCTTAGATTAAAAGATGTTTAAATGTAATCCCGTGCGCAGATTCAGAGTTACAAACTGCACGAAGGAACAAAATTAGCAAAGAAAAGAACAATCTAACCAGCTAATGAACAACTTGACTGATTTACTGACTCACTGACCGACTAACCAGCCAGCAAACGGCCTGCAGACGCGACCAAGAGCGCAGTAATGAATGAAAGTGGAGAGACATTTACACAAAGTGAGAAAAATTTTCTCTGAGAGCTTCCAGTTAGTGTCTGTAATAGCGGCGCACACAGACACGCACACACACCTTCACACACACAGATGCAGACGGCGCTGTTGATTGTGTATTGCCTGTTTGTTTATTAGCCCTCTGATTGAGCGGCTCTGCCTTCCGCAGATTGGATGACCTTTCCAGATCCTTCCGCGAGTCCGCTAAGTAGATCGGACGGCGAACGCGACGCGACGACACTTTATTCAGATTGTTACCGAATGAGGGAAAAGCGGAGCGGTCATATTTGTGTGCGAGTGTGTGTCGCTGTTTGTACACGCTCACTCTGCCTTCATTGGTTCAATTGAAGCCTCATCTCCATATAGTTTGTATGCAATTACATCTGAGCGGCGCGCTGAGTGCCTCTGTATGATTGTGTCTGGATACTGAGCGCGACTGGCTGTGTGTGTGTGTGTGTGTGTGTGTGTGTGTGTGTGTGTGTGTGTGTGTAGGATAATTTGTGAGAAAGAGCAGCGATTGATGCTCGATGTGTAAATTTGTGTGTGTTTATTTTGCGTGTGTGTGGAGCAATTCATGGTCGATTTGTGTGTGTGTGTGTGTGTGTGTGTGTGTGTGTGTGTGTGTGTGTGTCTTTATGGGAACATTTGTGAGGGCTTGATGGGTGTGTGTGTATGAGAGGTAATTTGTGCCAGAGAGAAGCGATTCACACTAAATGTGTGTGTGTGTGTGTGGTTTTATGGGTAATTTTTGTAGGTGTGTGAGATTGTGTGTGTGTGTGTGTGTGTGTGTGTGTGTGTGTGTGTGTGTGTGTGTGTGTGTGTGTGTGTACATTTATATGCATATACATGTACGTACGGATATTTGAGTGAGCGTGTGTGTGTGTCGGCTGAGATGAGAGTGCAGGATAAGCGTGGAGTGTGTTTCTAGTGGCTTGTCGGCCACTCGCGGGGCTTTAAAGGGCACGTCCGTCAAAATGTGGCACAGCTGAATCTCATTCAGCTGCAATGAGCTGCTAATCACACAACAGGACCAGTAGGACGGCCGGCGTCTGACGCATCACAGCACAAATCGAGCGCGTGTTCCCTGATTCTGCTCATCTGCTGGAACTTAACGAATGACATCTGAAGGGGAGTTTGATCACAAGTATAACTCGCTGAAAATACATTTACTTTAATGTTTTTCTCCTGTTCTGTGAGAGTGATGATGTTTGCAGCCGTCAGTGTGGGAAGACACATTATTATGTGCTGGAATCTGCTGAAAAACCAAAAAACGCAAAATTCTACAAAGAAGTAAACTGCAAATCTCGACATTTTTGTTGTCACTGTGAAGGCTGTGAATGGCTTGTTGTTATTTTTATTTTTTATTTTTTCAAAAACGTGTCCAGAAGGCAATGAATGACATAAGACAAAATGAAAAAAATAGCACAAAATAAGTAAAAAATATAAGAAAATTACCTAAACAATTTGTAAAATACAACAAAAAAAACACGTAAACCCAAAATGAAACAAAAAAACAACTACAACAAAAGAGAAAATGACCTATTAAACAGGCTATATAATTCTCATAATTAGAAATATAGTTTTCTGGACATTTTTGTAAATAGACTGAACTTTTCTTTTTTATCACTGTAAATCACACTTCATTCAAAGTCGACAGAAACAAAATGCAACTCACACAAACTGTTTTTGGTCATCTTTTCACGGTTCGGTTGAAATGAACCTTTAATTCACTCAGTTAGATGTGAAAGGATGATGCCTTAAAAATGACTAAAATTACTGTTTATGTAAATGGAGTCTGGTGGGTTCAACAGTGGCGATTTGGGGACGTCAGACACTCAGAATGAGCCTGTCAGTGACAAAAACACTTTTAATGATGAGCACTGAAGATGCAGACGTGCCCTGAGTGGTTACATTGCAGCCGGTTTCAGCACTCTATCTCAGTACTGGACCACTTTCAAAAATTGTTGTTCTCATTAGTCATTTAGACTCCAGAAACATAAGAAATAGAGTCCAAGTTAGAAATACCAAACTTATGTTAAGGTTCATCAAAACACGCCAGTTTGTTTGTGCAAGGGTGATTTTTCTTGTACATATTTTGGCTAGAGATCAACGAACGAAAATAAAATCTGTTTGATTAATACATTCATTTGTCCGTGTTGGTGAAACAGATACTTCACTTGTGGTGAGGAGGACACCACATTTGTCCTCTCTCAGATCATGAGTGTCCACAGTGTGTCGTGTGATCGATGATCGTGTGTCCTCTGCTCTGTGTCCTCCAGGCTGAGCCGATCCCCAGTCAGTGTGAAGCCCAGCGAGCCGCTCTGGCAGAGCAGATGGCCGTCAAACTGCGCAGCCTGCAGTACCCCTCCCCCCACCAGCAGGAGGCACCACAGCCAGCTGGCGAGGAACAACAGGTAAACACACATCAGAAAGCACAAAATAAGAAAAGTTGTGCAGTAGAAGTCATCGATATGTAAACAGAGACTATATAATGCTTACGGCACCAACAGCCAAATGTAGCCACTTTGCCAAAATGATTTAACCCATTGAAACTGGGATAGACATCAGTTTCCAGGCACCTTTCCATTGCATTAAGTTTTTCAAACTTGAGTAAATTGGTTGATTTCTTTCAATTTACTTTATAAAAGAGAGAGGGAAAAAATGATCAAAAATATATTTTAAGAAAAGGGGAAAATGTCCAGAGAGCTCTTATCATAATTATTATAACTTTATAACTTTTTTTATTTGAGCTTTTTTTTTTAGTTCCTTTCCTTTTTGTTTTTATTTATTTTTATGTGCTTTTCTTGTATATTTTTGCTAATTTCTTGCACATTTTTTGGTCATTTCCTGTTAAGTTGCTTAAAATACTGTTTCTACATGGCTATTAAATGCGCGTCTCTGTTTGTGTTATGTGTGTAGTCTCTCTGAATTCTGAGTCTTTGTGTGTCTGTGAGCGCAGCACGGGCAAAACTCTGCATGATTTTTTTTTTCCTCAGCAGCAGTTTGTAACTCGCAGGGTGAATAATTGATCTGTCGATCCGTTCAGAGCTGATCACATAAAACTGATGGATGAAAGGAGCAGCTGCTGCGAGTGGATCCAAACTTTAGATCCAGCACAATGAATGCTAACATTTCACTTCACTGAGTTATATATATGCATTTTCAAAACACTCCTAATAAACAAAACAGAAAATCTTTTTGTAGTGGGCCATCAAAATGAGATAAATGTGTGGTGAACTCTTCATATTCACGCCTGGGCAGCTTCCAGGTGTGAATATGTAGAACTGTAGAGGTGTGAACGAGGCCCGAAATATCTAGTTGTCATAATACACCCGTGGCAGGTGGCCTCTATCAAAAAACATGTTCTCTGTGTGCACAAATAACAACAGCATGGATTAATAATAGAGTAAAGAATAAAATATAATGGAAGAGACAAAAATTATTCTGATTATTCTTTGTTACGATGAGAAAGACACACAACAGAAGGAGAATGAAACAAGACCGAGACACAACAACACAGCAACATGTGACGCATGCACACACGCACACACGCACGCACGCACGCACACACACACACACACACTCACACACACAGTTGTATGTAATCATGCACACACAGAGTATGAGTGTTAACAGCAGTAATCTGGTGTGGCCAGGCTCGGCTCGGCGAGCGCCGTCTTTGGTCACGCTGCCTGTCGGCGTTTCATCCCCGGCTTTGAGGAGCCTCCCTCCGCGGTTATCACTCACACGCACGCAGAGCGCACGCACACACACACACACACACACACACACACACACACACACACACACAATAAAAACATACACAAAGTAGTGTGTATGCAAATGAAAAATGAAGCTTAAATTGCTCACTCTGAGTCTGTAGTATGTTGTGTTCTTCAGACTTTGTTGGTGTCACAGTCACTCACATGAAGGATGTGGTCTCTCTCTCTCTCTCTCTCTCTCTCTCTCTCACACACACACACACACATGCACACACAGACAGACAAACATGAATCCACCATTTTGATTGAGCATAAATTGCATTCATTTTGGCAACACTGCACTGTCTTCTGCGATTTAAATAAAATAAATCTAAGACGTTTACATACACAGTTAAAACACACACACAGGCACACACACACACACACACACACACACAGCACAAACACACTCATTCTGTTTTTGTTTGTGTTTTTTTCACTCTCTGTGGCTGCAGTGTAATGTTTCAGTAATTGACTTTGGATGTATTGGACAGTAATTGGTTATTCATATATTAGCTGCTGCGTTTCAGATTTACATCTGTGTTTGTGTGTGTGTGTGTGTGTGTGTGTGTGTGTGTGTGTGTGTGTGTGTGTGCAGTGGTGTGTGGGATGAGTTTGGTATTAATTGGATGTTTACATGTTTTTCTTTAGCTGCTGTGAGTTCAGCTCAGTTGAGATTTCTGGTTTTGGTTCAGTTGTAAAGAAAATGAAGGTCAGAGTGAATTATTTACTGATCTCACACAAAAATATCTCAATTCTGAATTAATGCCAAAAGAAATTTAATTGGGAAGGGAAATGTGGCTTTTTTAATTTCTATGGTTTTTTTTTTTCTTTTAAAAGCAGCTTAAACCTCCAACATATAGCTTTTTTTGATTGGTGATTAAGATAAGTGTTAAATGAATTAGATTTGGTGTTACCATATTTTTTTAATCTTTCTTTTAATCAATCAGTTTGGTTTCAGTGTCTCTGTAGTTATTTTGGATCCCACTCCTTTTCTAGATAAGTCTCGCCTTACTGTGCTGTGATTGGCTTGTAGGAGCCCAGACCCAACAACTCCAACCTCGACACATCGATGTGACGTTTGCTATTCATAAAAGTGTGTCCGAAGGATGAATCCATCAGTATGAATGAGTGAATTATTGACAAAAGGCAAGAGGTGTTGTGCTGCTCACTCGTAGTTTTATTTCAGTAGAATGAATCCATTAGGATGAATTTGGGCTGGGCAATATGTAGAATATAATATATAAATTACTTTATTGCGAACATTTAGTATTGAATGTCACATCATCACATATATGTCACATATAAACCACCTGTGTTTTGGTTCTCTCTCCCCCCTACAACTCTCTGCCTTTCATAGACACACACACAGAGCAGGGCTTTTGCAGAGCTCCAGACTGTGACTGTTGAGTCACAGTTTGCGACCATGGAGCACTACTGCGATTTGCAAATACTATTAAAAAATGAACTGGAGAGCTGTTAGTTTGGTTAGTGTCTCTGCAGGATGGATGAGTGAATGAGAGGCAGCAGGAGGAGATGTGCGGCACTGTATGTGAGTCAGAGGCAGCAGAGGAGCTCTCTCACTGATCTCTTTAGGATGAATCCATTAGTATGAATGAGTGACTGAGAGGCAGCAGGTGGAGCTGTGCTGCTGCTCACTGTATGAATGAGTGAATGAGAGGCAGCAGGAGGAGCTGTGCTGCTGCTCACTGTATGAATGAGTGAATGAGAGGCAGCGGGTGGAGCTGTGCTGCTGCTCACTGTATGAATGAGTGAATGAGAGGCAGCGGGTGGAGCTGTGCTGCTGCTCACTGTATGAATGAGTGAATGAGAGGCAGCGGGAGGAGCTGTGCGCTGCTCACTGTATGAATGAGTGAATGAGAGGCAGCAGGAGGAGCTGTGCGGCTGCTCACTGTATGAATGAGTGAATGAGAGGCAGCAGGAGGAGCTGTGCGGCTGCTCACTGTATGAATGAGTGAATGAGAGGCAGCAGGTGGAGCTGTGCTGCTGCTCACTGTATGAATGAGTGAATGAGAGGCAGCAGGAGGAGCTGTGCGGCTGCTCACTGATCTCTTTAGGATGAATCCATTAGACAGAAAAGTGTCACTGAATCACCTCATAAATCCAACAGAGTCTCTGACTGAAAGGTGACGACTGCCAATATGACTCATTCAACCTTTCACTCTATCTCTTCATCCCCCTCTCCTGTCCCTCCTCCTCCCCCTCACTCCATCTCTCCTTTAGTCCTCTTCCTCAAAATCCACGTCATCCTTCCTCATTTTCACTTTCCTTATCCATCATCTCTTTTCTTTCTCTTAACTTCTGTTTTCCCCATCTCATTTTTCTTCTGTCTTCCTTTCTTCTCTTCCCCCTCCTGTCCTCCATCTCTCTACTTCTTTCTTGACTTCTTCATTTCCTCTCCTCCCATTATTTCCTTCCTCCTTTCCTCTCCTCCTCTCCTTTCCTGTTTTTGCTCTTCCCTCTTCTACTCCTCCCTCCTTCTTTCCCTCCTCTCTCCCTCCTTCTCTTCTTCCTGGCTGTATGGCGGATGATGAATTAGAGACAGTGGTTACAGCTGCTATCGCCGTCGCAGCAGCAGGCTGCAGAGAAGGAGAGAAAGTATCAGGAAGTGATGGAAAGAGAGAGAGAACAAGTAGAAAGTGGAGGATGATGGTAAATCCATCCATTTAAAGCCTGACTGGAACGTCACAGCATGTGTTTCAACCAACAGTTTACACTCAGCAACAAGACGTCTGTTCTAAAACCAGTTTGTTCTTCGAAAATATATCAAGTTTAAAGTTTTAAGTAATAATTATCACGATAATAACGATAATAATAATGATAGCACTTTACAAAGCAAAGATACAAAGTGCTTCATAGTCAGAGAGAATGAAAACCAGACAGATTGAAGGCTGCATCAGTATTTCAAAAGGCGTGATTAAAGAAAGATTAAGTGAAAGTAAAGTTGAACTTTGGTGAACTTTGAACCACAAATTGACCAATAGGAAGCTGTCCTGGCATTGCCTTACAGCCAGGATGCAGGAAGCTGTCACAGCTTATTAACTGTGTTGTTTAATTTGACCTCCGCTGTCAGAGTGTAACCTTCTTCATGAGCGAGCGATGGTTGGCAGACAGTTAGGAGACAGGAGCTGATGGTACACTTACACTTCTAAATAAACTCTGTGAGCTTATTGTCCTGTTTGCAACTTAGCCAACAAGTTTTAGGAGCTTTATTTTTCTTCTTTGCAAATATTTTGTTCAAACAAATGATGTGCAATGGACGACGAAATACTCCCCGCCAGCGTTTTTAGATGTTGATATTTGGTTGAGTTTAGGCTGTTACATTTGTTGAAATTCAGCATCGGGACGTCTAACACCAATGTCAGGTTGATGTAGAGTACTGACGACGGATGAAGCTGATATTTTTTTTGGTTTTAGGTTGTCGTTACGTATCCAAAATTGAACGTATTTTCCCAACATCATCTTGATGTAGAATGTTGATGCAAAAATGACCATTTCCACTAAAATCAAGACTTATATTATAATTGTAGAATCTGTAAAAGTATTTGTGATTTGATTTTTTTGTTTTGTACAGCAGAGCACCACTCCAGACTACACTGATTACCAATCATTGCTTACAGGTGCAACACACTTTAAACCTTCAACCCAGTGAGTGAAACGCTGATTTTCACCCTGTGACACTTAAGATTTAATACAAACATTCAGGTTTAAACATCTGAGTCCAGCTGGGAGCCGCCCAGTATAGCAGGTTTCTGGTCTGATTCCCACTGGTCTTATCCAGTTACCACAACCAGCTGCAGGTGGACTCATTCTGAGGTCACATGAAGGCCTAACATGTAACTGCTCAGCCCCAGTAAACACACTTTTATTTCACTCTGAACCACTGAGACTTTACTTTCTCTTTGTGAAATGCCAGTATAAGTTGTGAAATTTGAAGATTAGAAAAACGCATATGAATATTTACACAACATCACACGATGCCCGCTACATTTTATTATATCCAGCGCTGACTGGAATTATGACGAGTTAGAAATGAATAATAGATTCTTGTAATTCAAATTTCCTCAAGTGACTGAATGTCAGAACGGCTCTCCGTAACTCCCACGCGCCTCCGTCAGCGCCGCGTGACAGAAAGCAAAGCTGACACTTCAAACGCTCTGTAACTGTCCCGGTGTTGAACGCAGCCCCGCAGTGCCACCACGTCGCTCCTTCCTCTCCGATTTGTCTGTTTTCTCGTCTTCCACCCCCCGAGAGATCCTGTTTTACAAAGCGTTTAGTTAACATTAGTGTGAGAACAAGACGGAAACGGGGGAGAGGAGGGGAGGTGTGGAAAAACGACAAACGACAAGAGAAAACAATCTGCGCGAGTGTTGTATCTGCTTCATCTGTCTGAGTCAGTAAAGGGCCGCTCTGCTCGCCGCATAATGAGGAACGCCGCCTCGGGGGAAGGAAGCAGCGCTCGCTTCCTTTGCTTTCTTCTTCTCTCTTTAGTTTTTATTTGAGTGAATCACTCGCAGAGGAGGACAAGAGGGTGTGAGAGGAGGGAAGGGGGGAAGAAAAAGTAGTAAGAGGAGGAAAAGATGGAGGAGAGGAAGAGGAAGATTTACAGCTGATGAGGAGAAGATGTTGGAGGGACGATAAGGTGCAAAACGTTAATGTGTGAAGTGAACATATTGTCAGACACTGAGGACAGAGTTTGAGGACCATTTGGAAAACTGAGGACATGCTTATATTCTCTAGATAGTGAAGACATGTTTAGAAAGGACGGACATTTTGGGAACAGTTGAAGAAAGTGGGGACTTTTTGTAAAGTGAAGACAAAACGGAAATGTAACAGTTTGGGAGAGAAAGGACATCTTTGGGAAGTGGAGACATTTTCGAAAAATAGGGACAATTTTAAAAAGCTGGAACATTTTTGGAAGGTTTTAAGAGTTTATAAAAGTTGGTCCTTTTTTAGGAAGTTGGTGCATTTAAAAAAAGTATGAATAGTTTATGAAAATTGTAACATTTTTAGGAAGTCGGGACATTTTTGTACTCTGGAGACAGGGTGTAAATGCTGGAAAATTTTGGGACAGTTTGGGAAAGTAGGGACAGTCAAGATGAGATGCAACATTTTTGAAAATGGGGATAGTTTAGAAAATGTTGACAGTTTGGAAATTTGGTAGTTAAGAAAGTTCAGACAGTTCTGAAAAATTTGACCACCTTTAGAAAGTTGGGACAGTTTTGCATCATGGGGACATTTTTTGAGAGCAGGGACAGTTTAAAAAAGTTTGAACATTTTTCGAAAGTCGAGACATTTTTTTAAAAGTGGGCACAGCTTTGAAACATTGAAACATCTTTTGAAAATGGGGACTGTTTAGAGAAGTTGGGACAGTTTTGGAAGTTTGGACATTTTTGGAAAGTCAGGATAGTTCAGAAAAATGTAAACTTTTTTTGGAAATTTTTCTATTTTGAAGATTTCTTTTAAATGTGTTGACATTTCAGAGAGAGGAGCAGGAGGTTTGAGGAAATTGAGTAGCGTTTTGGAGAGTTGTGACATTTTAGGAAAACTGGAAAACTTTAAGTGAAGGAATTTTCAGAAAATTAGGACATTGTTGGAAAACTGCTGATGATATTTTATGTTGTCCACGATTTCTCAAAGGCTTTTTTTAGGGTTAAAAATGTTGTTTCAGGGTTCAGCTTAGGGACGAGGGAATTCTGGGTATTAACTGGTGTACAAGTACAAACGTGTTTGTGTTTCACTCAGTAAAACTTCATCAAAACTGAAACTCGAGGAGATGAAGTGTTCATTTTCTGTCTCGTGTTTCCATAATTTCATTCAAAGTTTACTCTTTGATGGCAGGTCAAGTTGTGTTTTTTTTGTGCGTGTGTGTGTGTGTGTGTGTGTGTGTGTTGTATTCTGTGTGTTTACATGTTGTTATCAGTGGCTGTGTGTTTGGGTGTGTTTTGTGTATTTCACTCATTGTTTTCGTGTGTGTGTGTTTCACAGAGTGTGTCTTCACGTGCGTGTGTGCAGAGTGTGTGTTGGTGTTGTCGTGGAAACGCCGTGGGCCTGACAGAGCTGTCAAACTGTCGTCGTCAGCGACCGGAGAATTCCAAACAATTTCACTGCTAATGTTGAGAAACATGTTGGCGATCCCCGCCGAGACCGAAAACCCCCGAATATATAAATAATAAACACACACACACTCTCTCTCACACCTTAACAAAACGGCTGACAGTAATGTGTGTGTTTGAGCAATCGGCTCCTGTTCCAGCAGCATAAATATTTGATGTGATCCTGTGTCGAGGAGGAGGAGGAGGAGGAGGAGGAGGTGAGAGGACAAGGGAGGAGGAGGGTGAGAGAGGGAGGAGAGAGGCAGAAAGGGGAGGCTGAAGGGGGATGAAATGATGTGGCAAAGAAGAAGATGAGGAGGAGGAGGAGGAGGAGGGAGATTTAGAGGAGGTGAAGAAAGAAAAGGACATCATGAGAGATTGTGGGAGGGAGAGCGATGACAAGTGTAGGAGGAATATGCAAAGGAGGAAAGGAGGAGGAGGAGGTGAAATGAGAGCTAAAAGGTGGAGGTGAAATGTGTTAATGGAGGATGGAGAAGGAGGTGGGAAAGAGGAGCAGGTAGAGGAGGAAGCAGGAAGAAGTAAAACCATCTTTCTCCTGGCCTCCATAATTTTGTTTGGTTTTAATTGTTTTTTTTTCTTTATACGACACATCGAGTCTTTTGATTGGACGAGAGTCATCCAGTGAGAGCTGATACTGAGATTTTGATTATGCATGAATAAATTGTTCTAAACTCTACATAAAACATTAATTAGCCTCTATTAACGGTCATCTTAACAAAAATATAAAGCTTCAATAACATTTGAGTTTACACTAAAACAGCCAGACGTCTTTAACAACCTTTAAACCTCTGAAACATCCCAAAATTGGTTTGATTTCTTTCAAAAGCATTTCCTAAAAAAGGCAATCAGCAGCTTGGCATTTAATGTTCTGCAAATTGCAAAATGAATAATAAAGAAATTAATTTTAAAAAAGTAAAAGGTGAAGAGAAAATTACCTAATAATTAACCAAAAAACAAGGAGAGAGAAAATCTTTAGAAAATGATCAAATAACGAAGAGAAAATACCAAGAAAACAACGATAATTATAATGATTATATATTCAGATTAGGTTACAAAAAAAGTTATATATGTATGATTATTTATATTGATCATTTTTTTAATTGTATTTTAGCTTTTTTCAAAAGGTCATTTCATGTTTTTGATCTTTTGCTTTTCTTTTTTTAGGCTAATTTCAGGTAATTTCCTTCTTACATCTTTACTAGTTCTTGCTCATTTTTTAGTCATTTCGTGTTAAGTTGCTCATTGCCTTTTTTCTCAATTTTTAAAGGGATTAATAATCAGTGCCATGTGATTATATATGCGTGATGTGGCGGTTCTCTTCCCCAAAGTTATTATGAATAAACAAAGTAATTGTGATTTGGTCTCTGTCATAGATTGTATAAATAATGCAGGTTTATAGCAGCTAGCTGACATCTCCGGCTGCCGCAGAGGAGTTGGACAGACTTCCATCTATATATCGATCGCTTATATACTGGGAAAAGGACAATGGTCCAATTAAATGACCTAATTAAGCTATAACCGTAGCTCGACTAAACTGTGCATGTAAACGAACTGTTTTCAAAGAGACGTAAAAACCAAAACAGTGCAGCAGTATCCGTGTCCCCGCGTCCACAGACGCAATCACCGCTGAAGAAATCCCTCTTTTTGTTCGCTGAGTTCGCTGAGTCATGCTCTGTGACGAACTGTGTGTTTAATTTTGGCAGGAGTAGCATCACAGGAAGTTCAGACACCATCGAGGTACAAGACGTGAATAAATTCCTGTTAGGAAATATTTCAGCTTCACTTCACTCGGCAGGTTGAAAACAGACTATTTTCTGCCTCTTCTCTCCGTCTGACGCTGCCTTTATCTGTCAGCGTCTCTTCCTCATTCCAGTTTGCATTTTTAGCCGCATTCTTTATCAACATAACAAGACGCATATGTCTCTCATCGCCGCAGGACAAAACAATATTACAATAATACAAGAAACAATAACAGAACGGAGAACATGCAGGAAACACAATATGAATAAAAGAGAGGAGAAAATTGAATTACAATAATTCAACTTAATAATCTTTCTATCTCTGCCTTCAGTCTGCAGGAGTTTGAGGCCGAGTACCAGGAGCTCTGGGATTGGCTGATGGACATGGACGCCATGGTAACAGACAGTCACCAGCTGATGATGTCAGAGGAGCAGAGACATCACCTCTTCAAGGTAAGACGAGCTCTTTTGTCGGTTTGTCTGTGACTCAGGAAACCTCACAACACAGAGAAAACTCACAGGAAGCTCCCAAAAAGCTTTTCTTCACATACAGGATCCCCTTTTTTTATTCAAAGAAACTCTTTCAGTGACTCACAGCGTTTCGGGTCTCTTTGATGAGTCTTCTTCTCCGCCTCCTGTTGACTCTCACCATCTTCGAAGTTTGTCCAAATCCAAATATTCACCCTCCAAACCTGCACTCTGAACTCTTGAGCCTGAAGTCGTCACCACAGCTTTAAGACAAGACCTCGGACTTCAGTTGTTGTCATGAATTTTGCTATCGCTAAGCCCCGCCCCCTTAGTTCACTCGGACAAACAGTCGGCGATCTGCGTAACTTAACAACGGCGTCCATCAGCGTCAAAGACAGAAACAAAGATGCTGTTGTGATAAAAAAGCCAGAAAGCAGGAGAGATTCTTGAAGGTAGTAATAGTAGAAAAAAGGCGGCGCTCTTCGGTGTGAAGGGCATGAATAACTTTAGAAAAAACGGGAAGAAGTCGACGCGCTCGTCTTTATAAACACAAAGGTTAATTCAGTCGATCTAAACACTCAAAATCAGGAAAACTTCTCCGATAAAAGTTTGTTTTAAGAAGAAACCAAAAAGCGTTCGCTGACTCGGCCGACCCGATTTCTGCGGTCAGATCCTCTCAGACCCTCAAAGGTCCCATCTCTCTTTGTTTTTCAAAGTTTGTCACTCCTGTAATACTTTGAGTATGAGAGGTGATATTTTAAAGACATCGGGTGAATTTTCAGAATAAACAAATCATGACTGCTGGTCTCTGACTCTCTGCGTTACACGCAAAGAAAAAAACATATCCCATCATACATGTCCTGTTTCCAACCTCTGAGGCTCATTGATGCTCCATAAAAGCAGCAGTTTCATCACATTTCTCACCTGTTGAGCTGATTTAAGCTCTGTACGTTATCTTGTGTGTGTCGGACTCATGCCGTGTGTTTCAGGTGTCACATGAAGACAAAGTTCTCCTTAAATCAGAAAACAGTGATGGAATAATGTTACCTCAACTTTCCTGGTCAAACATCACTAAGTTTTACGAACCTGACCGCATACCGTTCCTTGGTATGCGGTCAGGTTTAGGCCTGGCTCAGGGAAGCGGACGCCCCTGCCATGCACAAGTCCTCCTTTGGCACCGTTGGAGGTGCGCCAGGCTTAAGGCCAAGCGGATATACCGTCACCCTGTATGTAATAATACGTTGAGGAATAGTTGTTAGAGTTAAGTCTTCAGGTGCTGTAACGCACGATAAAGACTCTCCGCTCTGTGGCTCAGCCGTGGTGTTGCAAATCTCCCATCAGCCACCTCTGCCTCGGCACGGCGGGCTGTGTGTTAATCAGAGTGTGTAAATATGTAGAAACAGAGCTGGCTGCAGTAAATGATGTCCTCCCACATTTCATTCATCCATCAATTTGTCTGTCTCCCCTCATCCCTCCCTTCACTCCTCCCTACAACTCACCGTCCCCTTTTTCCCGCCAAGCACACCACACGTGCACACGCACACACACACACACACACACGCACACACACGCACATCCTTATCCTTACCAAGGAGAATGGGATTACAAGGCATAGCCTCCCTCATAACCATATCATAGAGTAAAGTGTGTGTGTGTGTGTGTGTGAGAGAGAGAGAGAGTGAGAGTGTGTGTGTGTGTGTGTGTGTGTGTGTGTGTGTGTGTGTGTGTGTGTGTGTGTGTGTGTGTGTGTGTGTGTGTGCGGGTAATGTGTGTGTTTGTGTAATGACTTCACTGCAGCCAAATGAGTCAGAAAGAAGAACAGCATGTGTTACGATTAGAGATCTGAGTCTCCTCTTCTGTCCTTCACACACATGTACACACACACACACACACACACACACACACACACACACAGATGGAGAAATCAAAGATATTTGTTGACTGCAGCTCCTTCACTCTAGAAAATGACATTTTCTAAAAAGCATTTTATCAAAACAAATGAAGTAATCAGCCTGATTCAACATGTGTCCGATGCAAATGAACTCGTCTGGGCTTTTCAAAAAAACTTTATATGCAAAGTCAAACAAGACGTAACACACAGCGCTGCTGCTGCTGCTGCTGCTGCTGCTTGTTAGCAGATGAAACATTATCTGGAGCAACATTTGGCTCATGTATGTGCTCTTTATCTACGTGGTGCAGTTTTATTTATTCCTCTAATATTGGCGTCTGGCTTTGAAGAGAGCACAGATATGTTTCACTGTCAGTTCAGTTAATAATACTAATATAATGATACGATATAAACTAATAATTATAGTAAGGTTTTAGCCTTGTACTTCTGTCAAACCTGCTCCACAATCAAGTGCTCAGTAATTTCTGAGTTTGCCGTGGAGGCATGCAGGTTACACTAAAGCCGAACCCTGAGTGTTTTTTTTCTTTAATTATTTTTTTGGTAAAATTTGTCCTGAATTTCAATCCATGTGGCGTTAAAACGTATTAACCCTTTGAAACCTGAGCAAACTGAGCAACAAGTGAGCAAAATAAGAAGAAAAAAAAATGAAAAGAAATAGCAAAAAAAAAAAAAAAATAGCAGAAGAAAGTAACTTGAAAATTGTTCAATAAATAAAAAAAATATAAATAGGAAGAAAGTTAAAATTAAGGACATGACCTAAAACCTGCTTTAAAAATTATTATAATTTTTTAACATAATTTTAAAAATGTAATTCTGATCGGTATAAATGTATTTTTTCTTCAGCCTTTCTACCTTTTCCCTACACGTTTTCCCCTGACTTTTTAAAAATAATTTTCTAAATCTAAAAATTTCTTACCAAGTTGCTCATTGCCTCTTTTTCCCATGATATGGCACAAATCTGCTCAGATTTCAAGGGTTAAATACTTGTGAAAGGTGTCTGAAAGCAGCATAAAGTAGAAAAGGTTACAAAGTGTTAAATGTAACTTGTTTTTAGCCGCAGGAAGCCTGTTTTTAACTTTGCAGTTTGTTTGTTTCTGCTTGCTGATTTCTTCTGTTGTTTTTCGGTCGTCACTCAGAGGGATCGTTGTCTCTCAGCTGTCAGTCTGGTTGAACCTTCGTACAATATTTTGTTCTCCATCTAACGAACTCTTTGTTTTAAACAACAGGAGTCGTCAAACTGTAAATCAAACGTTCTGGACGCAGATTTCGACCTTTTAAACAGGAGCGTTTGTTAAACTCACATTTGTGTCAAATATTTTCTGACCACTAAAAACACGAATGTGTGCGTCCGCCTTCACACGCAGAAACACATCGACTGTCGCGCTGCTCACACGGCGGCAAACTGCTGACGTCTCATTCTCTGCCTACCCACAAGGCACTGCTGCCAACCAACATGTAACTTTGTGTTGTTTTCTGTTCTTTCTCTCCTCGCCCAAACTTTTCTCTCTTTGTGTGTGTGTGTGTGTGTGTGTGTGTGTGTGTGTGTGTGTGTGTGTGCGGACATGATTTATTTAGCGGCCGATGAGACTCACCTGGCCTGCGAATTATTGATAAGTGTAAAGATGAACCTAATTTCTCCATAGGAGTCACACTTAAATATTCATCTCTGTATGAATATTCATGGCGGCGATGATGCATGCATGAATTTTAGATGACTCTGGAATCGCTGGGCATCTTCCTCTTCTTCTTCTCTCTCTCTTTCTTTCTCTCTCTCTCTTTTTTTGATGTGTCAACTCTCCTGTTAAAATATTGATGTGGAGCTCGACAGCGTCTCCTCGCCCGGTCCAAGGTCGCTTTCTTATACAGTTTCTCTGCTTCTCCAGCGCGGAGAGTTACACAGACGAGGCTGTGTGCTGTACGCTGCTCATATGTGGCTATTTTTATCTTATATATCGCTTACTTTTTTACTTTTGCCTTGTTGGAGCCGCTTCATTATTCAAATACTCGTATTCTTCGCTTTAAAAACACGCATCACACTGTGAAAACACTCAAATATTAGTCCTGCAGTCAGTCTGAGCAGTTTTTCGCCCGGATAGATTCACAGTATATTTATTCATATTTTGAATAGTTTCACTTTCATTGACTTATGTTTTAGTGTTTTCAGTTAAACATTTTGAAAATATTGGCCTGTTTTATTGTTATCGCAACAAATGTTACTGAGTATAGTAGTGCTAAAATATCAGTTAAAAATGTCCAAAATACAAAAGACACAGACACAGCGTGACACGTCTGTTGCAGCCGGACAGCAGCAGAGCGCCGCCGTTACAACCAGCAGCGAAGGCCGTGCTTACCTGCAGTTTTTTTAGGCAGCTTCTCTCCTCCGAGCGCGGCTGTTTGTCTCTCCAACAAAAAAAACAACATAAAACTGTGTAAAAAAAATAGAGCACAGTCTGTAAAAAAAATTAAAATGACGACATCGATGTGCCAGAGGAAATGTGATATATAACTGTGGATATTTTTTTACATCTCACATGAAAATAATAATTATTATTATTATTGTTGCTGTTGTTGAAGTTTTGATATGTAACTTTTCAAATTCTTATCATAAATAAATACAATTTATTCTTCTAAATTTTTTTAACAATTATCAAAAATCTTTCTAAAGATTGTATTAAGTTATCTTAAAAGTTACTAACGGAGATCCACTTCAAAACAGATGCATGCTGGGAGATTTCACCGTGCCTCTGTGTGTGTGTGTGTGTGTGTGTGTGTGTGTGTGTGTGTGTGTGTGTGTGTGTGTGTGAGTGTCTAAACTCCCTGTTTTTCCAGTGTTTTTTTTCCTCCATGTGACCGTTAAAGAACCTCGCTGTGCTTCACTAAAATGCTGCGGGGACTCGACCCTGTAACCATAGCAACACCAGGGCCCAACAAAAGTTGTTCTTTTCGGAGGTGTGTGTGTGTGTGTGTGTGTGTGTGTGTGGTGTGTGTGTGTGATTGTGTGTGTGTGTGTGTCCTCCGGAAAAGGAAAGCTGGGCTGACAGTTGTTTCTGCAGGCAGGCTTGGCAGGCCGAGGCTCTACTGTTTATTGTGATGTTAGATGGAGGCACTTATCAACCTTGGAGAGGAGGGAGGAAGGAGGAGAGGAGTGTTTGTGTGTTCTGATACAGATATGTGTGTGTGTGTGTGTGTGTGTGTGTGTGTGTGTGTGTGTGTGTGTGTGTGTGTGTGTGTGTGTGAGTATGTTACAAGCACATGTCCACATCAGCAAACACGGAACTGATTTCAGAACTATTCTTTGTAAATCTTTCAGACTTATGATCAACAACAGGAAACGTTTTATTGGTTTAAAAAAGGACAAACTCACTTCTTTTTCCTGATTCCTTCATCTGCCGCCAGCAAAGCTCGGACTGATGAGCAGAATCGTTTGATTTATGTACCTGAAGATCAAACTTGAGTTTTGTGAGGGACTGACAATAAATAGTAATTATTTAAAGTTGTGTATCCCTCCCTACACATTTTAAATGAGACATGTAGAATAAAGTGATTTAAAGACATTTTTTTTCTGACACATAATGTGTTCAAGGACCATCTGAAAATTGAAATTCCAACTATAATTTCTGTTTTTACAGATTTTTTCTCACCCTATATGTTCTCCTGGTAGGTAGCATGTCAAGGTTTTTATGATTGTGCTTCAGCATTTTAATTAAGCGATGCGGCTGAAGCGGCTGGAGGTCAGACCGTGGCCGTGGTCAGTGTCAGGCATCAGGGTCCTCTCAGATTAAAACCACAGAAACGTTAAAAAAACTGAAGGATGTGGAGTCTGAAAGAACGTGAGGCAGGCACGGTGCGTGTCATGTAAAGTGTTAATGTAAATGCGGCAGTCTTTCAATACTGGAACAATTTCAAAACTTGTTATTCCCGTCAGTTACTGCAGCACAAAAAACACAGAAAAAAAGATTTGTGTCGAAAAACACTGGTTCTCCTTTAAACCCTTTAAAACCTGAATTGTCACCAGTTTCTTTTGTGCTGCATTTTGACAGCTTTAACGAGCTTTTAACCCTTTAAAACCTGAGAAGATTGCTTTGATTTCTTTCAAAAACAGGCAATCAGCAACTTGGCTTAAAATTCCCCTGCAGATTGCAAGAACTTATTAAAAGGTAAGACAAAATTGCCTAAAAATTAGCTAAAAAATCTATATTGAGTGAAATTCATTAGAAAATTATATATAATTTTTTTTTTAAAAAGCTAGAGGAAAATGACCAGAAGTTACGGTATATTTAAGATAAGGATATTATATATTTAAAATTAGTTGAAAGAAAAATAAAGATATTTATCATTATTAATTGTATTTATTAATTTCCCTTTTTTTTTTCATGGTATTTCCTGTCACTGATACTTGACTATTTTACTTTTTTGCTAATATCTTGCTAATGTTTGGTTTGTTTCTTGATGCTCATTGCCTTCTTTGCATGTTTTTTTTGATAGAAGTCAAGTCAGTTTGCTCAGGTTTGAAAGGGTTAATATCAGATGAGACTCTAACAGTGGATAACAGATCGTGACTGACTGTTTCTTTACCTGAACTCTTCTCTGTTTGTTCTGTTCATGTGTCTCTCTCATGATGTTATTTCACATCTGTGTGTTACTGTGTGTGTGTGTGTGTGTGTGTGTGTGTGTGTGTGTGTGTGTGTGTGTGTGTCTGTCTGTGTGTGTGTGTGTGTCTGTGTGTGTGTCTGTGTGTGTGTGTTGTGTTGTCCTTCTCTTGTGTCCCTGTTGTTGCTGTCTTCTGTGTGTCCCTTTCTGTCTGTGCACGTTGTTTAATGTGCTCGCTCTTCACTGTGTTTCATCTGTGTTTCTCTGATTGTTAGTGTGTATCCAGATGGTGTGTGCCTTGTTTTGCTTCTGTGTGTGTGTGTGTGTGTGTGTGTGTGTGTGTGTGTGTGTGTGTGTGTGTGTGTGTGTGTGTGAGTATTGCCGAGGGTCCGGGGAAACGAAACAAGCATCAGACCTTGTAGCTGCTGTCAACCAATCACACATCAAGGCCCCTGTAGTTCAGCCAATTGATGATCAAGGCTCTGGCCCTGAGTCCCACAGGAGGCGGAGCCAACACTCACTTCCCAGAAGTGTGTGTGTGTGTGTGTGTGTGTGTCTGTCTGTCTGTCTGTCTGTGTTTGTGTTGTGTGTGTGTGTGTGTGTGTGTGTGTGTGTGTCTGTCTGTCTGTCTGTCTGTGTGTGTGTGTGTGTGTGTGTGTGTGTGTGTGTGTGTGTGTGTGTGTGGCATTTTACTGACCATGGTAATATTTTGATTGAGACACAGAGAAACACACACAAACACATGCAGCTAATACAGATGCAACATTAAAGCACACACACACACACACACACACACACACAACAGGCGGAGGAGGAACCGCACATGAAAACAGTTTAATAACAGCTGAGGTGCTCTGACTCAATCAGCTGATCGTCTTTATAAATGACAAAAAATCACAATTTTAACCCTTTACAAACCCGAGCTAAGTAGCTTGATTTTTCTCTTCAACTTTACAAGAATCTACCTAAAGAAATTACCTAAAATTGTCAATAAATTACTAAAAAGCTCTAAGGTTATAGCCTTAAAATTTGAATAAAAAAACAAAAACAGAACAAAGCAATGACCTGAGAAAGTGCTTAAATATAAATAATTTTAAATATATAATTACAACAATTATATGTTTTACAAAATATACTTTTTTGGGATAGTTCCCATTTTTAAGAATTTTTTTTTTTTTAACTAATTTTTAGTTAATTTTTCTCGTGACCTTTCCTAACATGACTTGGAAAATAGCTGTGGGTAATTCTTAGATATTATCCCCCCCCAAACATCTCAAGAAAACTATATTTATAATTGATTGATTTAGTTTTAAGTATGATTTTAAAACTTTTATTAAATGTTATAACAGTAGTATATTCAGCTTATTATATGACAGCAGCTACGTAAAACTTTACTGTAACTGCAGTTCATTCAATAATTTTGTATTTTAGTAGTTAACTTTAACTTAAAGGACATTTTACAATATCAAGATATATATCGTGTTTCGTGATATCGCCTTAAAATATGGAGATAATAATTTAAATCTGTATCCCGTCAGCCTTACTCAGGAAAGATGATGACTCTTCCAGTAAATGCAGCTTTCTCCAGCGCCATTCCTCATGTTGTTTGTTGTCGTCGGAGCGACGGAGAGACGTCACATGACGACATGAGAGGAGGAGAAGGACGCTGGGGACAGAGAGAGACACACAACACAAAAAACTCAAACTTCAACACATTAAGTCATCACAGATGTCCCCCTCTGTCTCCCCCACTCTGTCTCCCCCCTCCCCCTCTGTCCTCTGTCTCTATCTACCTCTCTCTCTCTTCCTCTCCCCCCCCCCCCCCCCCCCTCCCTCTCCCTGTGGCTGGTTCCAGTGGAGTCCAACTAATTACAGTGGCTATCAGCAGTGTGTGTGTGTGTGTGTGTGTGTGTGTGTGTGTGTGTGTGTGTGGTGTTGTGTGTGTGTGTGTGTGTGTGTGTGTGTGTGTATCCCTGCCGCTAAATTCTCATTTCAAATAGCCCATGGTGCTCTGATGGAACGCTGAGCTGCACACACACACACACACACACACACACACACACACACACACACACACACACACACACACACACACACACACACACCTGCTCATTAACTGGCTTTCCAAAACCAATCAGTGTGGGTGCGACAGAGGAGCTCTGTCTGAGGCCGCTGTGCACACACACACACACACACACACACACACACACACAGAAACAGAGTGTGTGTTCAGTGGTTGTCTGGTCATCTCTGGTCCAAACCAGAAGGAGCGACCCTGAAGTGATTAACACTTAAACACTCAGACTGATACAGGGAGAGAAAATGGTACAAATACAACTCAATTCATCCGACAAACACACTGTTTAACCCTTTCAGCTGCTGGAGACTGATGAGAAAAATCACAGCACTTCCCCAAACAGCAAATATCAAAGTGGAGCGAAACGTTGGGTTTCATCCCTGCAGTGTTTTTTAGGGATGACATCAAATGTTCCGAAGCTTTTGATTTGAATCGTGTATTAATCGATGAAAACATCTGGATTTTTGTCTTCTTTTTCTCAGTTTGAAGATTTCACAAACATTGACAGAAAGTTCAGTTAAAGATAACATTTTAAACATTTCTGTCGTTGACCAGCTTCGCTCTGGAGACAGAGGCGGAGTCTCAGAGTCTTATTGAAACACGTGACTTGAAGTGTTCAGTAGCTCACCTGGTAGAGCAGGTGCACCGTGTATGACCGTGTCCTCGCTGCAGCGGCTCAGGTCCAGTTACAGCACATGGTCCTTTGCTGCCTGTCTTCCCCTCTCTCTCACTACAAATACTCTATCAAATAAACACAGAAATGTCCAAAAAATTCATTAAAAAAAGAAAAAACTTGACTTTTGCTTCTAGATTTAAAAAAAAAAAAACAGTTCTTCAGTGTCTTCTGAAAGTCAGCGAGTCAGAATCATCCTGAGGTTGGATTTGAATCAAAAAGTGCTGATTTGGGCCCAAAATATTTTCTCGTAAAAGGTCGGAAACAGGAAACAAACAGTTAAAGTCCGGCAGTTTGTGAAGGACCTGCTGGAGCATGTAAGCATATAAAGTGTAACATAACTAACTTTAAGATTTGAGAAAAAAATGACCTCTGATCTTGTTTTTGTGGAGAGGAGAGCCTCCTGCAGAGACACGAGTCTGTACAAACACACACGCACGCGACACACACACACACACACACACACACACACACACACACACAGTCTATGTTTCTGTCTTTCTCTCCATCTTAAACCCTGAGGGCAACAGTGAGAGTACACACACAACGTCAACATGATGCTGACGCACACACACACAACACCACACCCACACACACACACACCACACACACACACACACAGAGTTTGGGTTATACTCCAGCAGAGAGTCATGCCTGAGAAACACACAGACGGCTTAAGTCCTATATCCTCTGAGATCTCTCCGTCCGTCTTTGTCTTTTCTGTCCGTCCTTCTTCATTCTGTCTTCACTGTAACAATTTCATGATTTTATTTTATTATACTGCTGTTTCACTGTGGACATTTGAATTATTTAAATTTTAAACTGAGTGGTTAAAGATAAAAAACTTTAATCTCGCTCCAGTTAGGGACTGTTCTGTATTCATCAGAGGAGGGAGTGGCTCCGGTGTGATGGTTTTTTTTTACCCTCCCTGAAGCTACAAATATTTTTCCTCGAGCCTCCCTCCGTGACGGAGAAAAGCCGTGACCCTCCATTCATCATAAATGAGTTGTTAGATTTGTAAAACTGTGAAAGTTAAAAGTTGAAGATAAAATCCTGAAGTTGAAAAAAAAGCCGTGTTTTTCGCTCTTGCTGCGAATGCTCGTTAGTTTGTGCGAACAGGTTATT
The DNA here is from genome assembly GCF_008729295.1 of Plectropomus leopardus. NCBI lineage: Eukaryota > Metazoa > Chordata > Actinopteri > Perciformes > Serranidae > Plectropomus > Plectropomus leopardus. The sequence goes on along the minus strand of NC_056476.1, from coordinate 1,118,319 downwards.
TTTGGTCGAATTTTAAATGAGACATGAAGTGATTTTGATGAAATATCAGTGTTTTAAACCTCAGATTTGGTCACGTTTTTGTCTGACAGAAGCCGTAGATGTATTCATCTCCAGCGATAATTTCTGTTTTTAGGGCCGAGTGGCTCAGCGGTAGAGCGGGCGCCCCACGTACAGAGACCATAACCTCACTGCAGCAGCTCTCTCCCCTTTCACAAAAAAAGCCAACAACTTTATTTAAAAAAAAAAAAAAAGAAAAAGGCAAAAATTAATTGCAGAAAAAAATCACAAAAAATAAGATTTTTAAAAAATCACCAAAAATGTATAAAGGAAAAAAATATCGAAAAAGGAAATATTTGAAAGTTGAGGATGGAATCCTGCAGTTTAAAAAAGCCTCCGTGACTTATGTGCCGATTAGTTTGTGCAAACTGTTTATTTTTGGCCAAAATTTTAAATGAGACATTTATTATAAAGTGATTTTGATCAAATATCTCTATTTTAAGATCAGATGTAGTTATGTTTTGTTTTTTCTTTCTTACAGAAAAGCCTTCTTTGCACCTGTGTTTCAGGAGCGTCGAAATTTTGATAAACCAGAAAAATATTCTGTTTTTTACAGTTTCTGACTGTGAAAAATGGTGTAATTTTGGCAATTAAAAAAAAAAATCCAAACCAGCATATTTTCCTGGAAAAATCCCCCCCTCCCTGAGCCAAAATGAAAAGCCCCTCCCCAGTGCTTAAAAATGATTTGACATGCCTCCCCCCTTTGCCCCCACCCCTCTCAGAAATAACAGACAGTCCCTAAGAGACAAAATAACAAATCCAAACGTCTTCATCAACAACATTAAAAGCACACAGTAATGCAGAGGTCAAAGGTCAGCACTCGCATGACTCTAATGAAGCTGCTGCAACATTTCGGTAATCGTGGATTGTGTAGAGAAGTAAAAAAGTTTTGGTTTTAATTTTAGTTAAATTGTTTAAAACTTGAAGAACATTGTTTTCGTATCAAAGCCGCTGAAATAAATCAAAATGTTTGTGCTTTTTCTGACGTGACGTCGGTTGAAAACAGTTTATTGGATTTGAGTCTTTGAATGTTGATAATGAAAGCAAAATGTTTATTAAATGTTCGCTGATTTACGCGAGAGAAAAGAGGAGAAACGAAGAGAATATGAGAGAATGAAGAAATAAAGATTAAAACAATGAACAAAGGAAGAAAATGAATAAAAAAAAAATGAAAAGTAGGAAATAATTTGTTTTACCTGCTAAAAACTGTGACCCGCAGTGAATTAGGTTCTGAAACACACCTTTCATCACCCCCACCCCTCCAGAGACAGAGAGAGAGAGGGAGAGAGAGGGATGAAAGAAGATGAATGTTAACCCAAAAGAGAGCGAGAGACGGAGAGACGGTAGAGAGAGGGAATCTTTAATTAGAGACAGATGACTTTGCCACGCCTCAGAAGGCTGGAATTACACTGCAGGCTATGAGGCGAGGCTAATTTCACATGTAATTGTTGCTGCAATCCTCGCTGTGCTGCTAACGCTCACAGCCTCCCTCCATCCAGAGAGAGAGAGAGCGAGAGGGAGAGGAAGAAGAGAGAGAGAGAGAAAGAGGAAGAAGAGAGAGAGAAGAGGGAAGAAGAGAGAGGGAGAGAGGGAGAGAGAGGAAGAAGAGAGAGAGAGGGAGAGAGGAGGAATGTCCAAGCGATTGGAAGAAATGAGTAAAGTAATTTGTTGCTGCAAACGTGTGAGTGCTGAAAAGACTTTCAGCGTTTCTTACTGTAGGAAGGAGGACGAGGGAGGAGGAGAAAAAACAAAGGATGAAGGAAAAAGAAAAGATGGAACAAAGGCATGAAAGGAAGAGAAGAAGGGTGTGAAACAAGGAGTGAAAGATTCAAAGAAAAGGCAAATGAATAAAAGATGCAAGAAAGGATGTAAGAAAGAAGATAAATGGAAGGAGAGATGAAATGAAAGGAGGAATCAACAAAGGAAGGATAGTTTGAAAGAAGACAGGAAGGAAACAAGTACAAACAGAGTGAAAATATGATCCTGATCCTTTAAAACCTGAATGAAGGCAATATGCATCCAAAAGAAGAAAAATTAGAAAAACCACAGGAAAATTACCTAAAAAAATTGTTTAAAAAAAGAAAGAAAGAAAAAAGGAGGAAAAAAATAATAAAAGGGAAGAGGAAGTTGAAAAAGAAAATGACTAAAAACTAAGATATAACTAAACTAAAATATTTTTTAAGATCATGTTAAGTATGTAATTATAATTATAAATACATTTTTTTTTCTTTTTAAGAAAATTACCTGAAAATAACTTTATGAAAAGAAAGACAGAAAGTAAGAAAAAAGAAAGAAAGAAGGGGGTAAAAGGAAGTTTAAAAAAGAAACGGATAGATGAAGGAATTTAAAATGTGACCCGCATCACCTGAAAATGAAAACATGACATGATGTTGTCAAAAAATTAAACATTTATTTAACTTAATACAAGTCGTCCAAGGAAACATTAAAAAGGAAGGAAGGAGAGGCGAAGAATGACAGAATAACAGACTAAAAAACATAAACTGTGTCTCTATGATCAGCGCTGGAGGAACGCGTGACGAAAACGTGTGACCTCTGTGAGTTTAAAGAGAAACAGAAAAAACTCTTCAACCATTAAAAAAAGAACACTTTGAAACAGCAAAAATCTCCCTTATCCTACCCCCCCCCCCGTCCTGCCCCCTCCCGAAAATCCTGTCTCTCCCCCCCCACCCCACACACCCACACTCACACCCCCACACACTCCACACACACTCCACACACTCACACACGCTCCCACACCCTCACACACACTCACACACCCACACCCCCCCACCCTCCCCACACACTCACACACACTCACACACCCCCACCACGCACCCCACAACCACCCACACACTCACATACCCCCCTCTCACCACACCTCACACTCACACACACACACACACCACACACACACTCACACACACTCTCACACACACACACACACTCACACACTTTTTCTCTCTTTCTTTGTAGACTGATATTCCCTTTTCTTCTCTCCAGAGACCTTCAGAGCTCTGCTGCTGCCTCGCTGTGCGTCTGCTCTCTCTGTTTCTGTGTGTGTGTACAGTGTGTGTGTGTGTGTGTGTGTGTGTGTGTCTGGCAGGATGTGTAGAGTCGAGCGTTTCCTGGGTCAGACGTCCTGATGTCGCGTTTTGTCGTTTGTCGCAGCTTGTAATGCGAGCAGAGAGCTGAAGTCCTGTGGGACTCTGACTCTGTGTGTGTGTGTGTGTGTGTGTGTGTGTGTGTGGTGTGTGTGTGTTTTACCTTTATATATTTTCAGTTTTTGTGTGATTTCCAGTGTGTCTTTGTGTTTGTTCACATAGTTTTGTTTGTTGCGTGCATGCAGGCAAAGATGTAATTATCCCTGGAGACGAGGAGACATTAAAACCTTTGTGATTTTTTTTCCTATAAGTGACACATTTAAAACATTCCTGTTTACATCACATTTTTATTACATTTTTTATTTATTATTATTTTGTGATAAATGTACACACACAAAGAAGCTCCGAGAAATTTACCTGAAATTAAGCAAAAAAAAAAAGTAAAAAGAAATGGTAAAATGATTGAAATTTTTAAATGCATGTATATATTTCCATCACAAAATTTTAAATATAAAATTATAGTAAAATATAAATATGGACTCATTGATGTCTTAAATATTTTTTCTAGCCCACCGTTTTTTTTTAAATTTGCTTTTCAGGTTATTTTCTTGTCACCTATTATTTTTTTATTTTGTGTGACTTTTCTCGCCAAGTTGGTCATTGCCTTTTCCCCATGATTTTTCAGGTTTCAGAGGGTTAAACCCCTCATTTAACCTGTGTTCACAAATGTGAGTACGTAGCAGGCGAAAATTAAAACAAAAAATTACATCAGACTTATTTTCTTATATATTTTCTTTATAGTTTTCACATAAAAGAAAGCACAATGAGAAAAAAATCATATGAAAAAGTACATGTGAGTGTGGCAGAAACCTGTACTGGCTCATATAAAAACTACACCCAAAAAACATATGAATAGTAAAATATAAACAGTCAAAACATTAATACATTTAGTTGCTAAAAATACAAAGTATCACAGTGTAAGTATAGGTTAAAAAATAATAGTATGCATAATCAGTTTTTAAAAGTATTTTTATTGGAAATAACGTATTACATTTTAAAAATGATTTCTCTGTGTGCCGCTAACAGGAGCTCGCGTACCACCAGAGGGACTCGTGCCATATTTTGGGAACCAGAGGTTTAGTGTTTAAGAGCCAAACTGACATGGTGCAGAATGCTGCAGCTCCCTAAAAATTAAGAAATAAAAACAACCGAAAGTAATAATTGGTTTTTTATCCTAATGAGTTTTTATAACTTTGATATCAGTATATAAATACACAAGATTCCCCTTTTTTGCTTTTTCCTGTTTTCTCTCTTTTTTTCACCTTGTTGTGTTCGTCACTTTTGTATCTGAATCTTCCACAGCACGTGTGGCATTTTTTAATGTTTTGGAAGCACACACGTGTTCCTGTCCAAGGTAATATGTTCTCATGCGTTGTCATAGAAACGTCTATATGTTTGCTTTTCTTGTCAGCGCGTGCTTGCGTGCGTGCGTGTGTGTGTGTGTGTGTGTAGATGCAGTTAAGTGTGCCCTTTTGTCCTCTAAAAAACACACATATATTTTCAATGTTGTGTGTACATCATCATACCTCAGTGTGTTCACTTTCTCACCTCTGTGTGTGTGTGTGTGTGTGTGTGTGTGTGTGATGTGTGTGTGTGTGTGTGTGTGTGTGTGTGTGTGTGTGTGTGTTCACATTCACACGTGTCTCTGCACTTTCTCAAATGTTGTTAGTTTCCTCGTGTGTGTGTGTGTGTGTGTGTGTGTGTGTGTGTGTGTGTGTGTTCATGCTTTCAGACCTCAGTGTGTCGTAGTGTGTTTTCTGCCTCTCTCATCTGTGTGTGTGTGTGTGTGTGTGTGTGTGTGTGTGTGTGTGTGTGTGTGTGGATTATGTGTCCTGTGGGAGGCTGTTTCCTGTGCGTTTGTTCTGTCAGTCTTGATAAAGTCGGGGATATATCTGCTTTAGAACAAAGAGACACGACTCAGCAGCATCTCGCCAACTTTCTCTCTCTCTCTCCCTCCGTTTCTCTCTCTCTCCGTCTCTGTATCTCTCCGTATCTCTTCTCTCTTGGGACTCCTTCAGCTTCCCAGGAACGCCGTCTGACTGAAACCTGACGCTAACACACACACACACACACACACACACACACGCTCACACAGGGACGAGCAGGAATCTCATACAGGAATAAAAGTGGAGTTTGATGACGAGCGTGGAGCCAATGTCAGGCCAAGGTTGGCTGTAAACATGTTTGCAGAGTTTTTTCGCTCCAAAACAACAAGCGACGGCTCGTCTCACAAAACGACCGACGTCAGCGAAAGAATTTGAACTAATCAGACTTTTAGTTTAAAAGTTTTCCACCAAAACCAGGCAGGGTTTTTTTTAAAGTGATTCCTTGAGTTGAAAAAGGAACTTGAAGTAAATTGCTTTTTCTTTTTAGTTTAACTGTTTCCTCTTTTGAAGGGACGCTGCGATTTAGACGAATATTTTGATGAGCTGGTCATCGTTTGGTTCTTCTTTCAGGTCCTCTGAGCACATGTGGATTTTAACATAAGTGTGTTTTATGATGAAGTAAACACACCAGACCTCAAAAACACACACTATGTGACATAACTTTGCTACTTAATAAGAAACCAAACGTTGCCTTTTTAAAAAATGTTCTTTCAGCTACTGAGACGAATCAAATCTTTCACATCAATTATAAATTATATAATAAGGTTTATGCTGAAACCACATGATTATATTATTATGTTTTTGTTGCAATAACATAACATTAACAAATAACATTTATTTTTTAACATTTTTAACACATTTATATTTTTAACATTTTTTAACGTGACATTCCGTGTCATTGTTGAAGGCCCACAGTGATTCCGACATTTTCCAGGTGTCAAAAATGAGAAGCCTTTACATCCATTGATAAAATGTTTTTGCATCCGTCAACCAAAATGTGCGTCATGACATATGACATGGCGCCCTTTCCTAAATGTTGCAAATCCTCAGCAACAACTACTGAGTGTCCCTTTTTTGGCTAGCTATTGATTCAGAATCCAAAAAAACATAAAAGTCTCTCATATAAAATAGAGAATTTAGTTGTGAGTGGACAGACTTGTTTGCTTTCACTGCCGAAGCTGCAAAGTTATCAAATTATCATTGCTAGCCTGTTACTGCAGAGTTACCTTCATAATAAGGCACACATGTATATTGCAGCTTCAGCCAAAAATGTCTGTTTTGACAGTCAAATCTGCCGACCCGTATAGCAGCGAAACCTCAGAGCAGCTCCGTGTGACACTGACAGATACATTCAACACCAGGACGAACACGTGAACAGCAAAACACACCATTATTAACTATTCACAGAAGAAATTGACTCTTTTCTTTTCTTCTCTTTATGATCGTTGTTGACACTTTGTCTTAAAGTATTATAAGACCTGTAGATCACACACACACACGCACACATACATACACACGTGCACACACACACGCACACACACACACACACACACACACACACACACACACACACACACACACACACACACACACTGCAGTTTCTCTTTTTCCAGATTTTATTTCCTGTGACAGTTTGTTTAAGTGTGTGTTGTGAGAATAATGTTTAATGTCATCTCAAGGGGAAAGCCTCCCTTTAAAATGTGTGTGTGTGTCTGTGTGTGTGTGTGTGTGTGTGTGTGTGTGTGTGTGTGTGTGTGTGTGTGTGCGTGTGTGTGTGTGTGTGAGAGAGAGAGAGAGAGACTTATGACAACACACACAATACTGCAGTTAAAAAGTGACTGGAAGCTCTGATGCACAATTAATGTGTGAGCCATATTGAATATGTGTGTGTGTGTGTGTGTGTGTGTGTGTGTGTGTGTGTGTGTGTGTGTGTGTGTGTTCTCCATTCATCACCCTGCTCTCCGTTTGACCTTGGCACCTTCTTCATTAGAATAAAGATTGTCTGTCGTTTAGGCTACATGGTCGGTCTGCTGGACACACACACACACACACACACACACACACACACACACACACACGCCGAGAGCCATGCTATTACATTTCTGTCATTGTGGTGGACTGGAGGGAGGAGGAGGAGGAAAAGAGGAAAGGAAGGAATGAGCGATGAAATGAGAGAGTGCTGATGATGACAGGACTCTGTCAGTTCCCATAGAGACGCTAAATATTCGTATATTGTCCTGGTGGATTTACATGTGCAGGTAATGAGTGTGAGCGTGTGAGATGTGTGACATTTGACTTTCATAGTTCGACTGTAACATCGATTCTGTCGCTGAAATAATCTCAATTTTAACATTATTCTCTGTTTCTATCACATTTTAAACTTCTAAATCTTAACAATATTCTTAATGATTAATGATTTATTAATTTATTTATTATTAAGGAATTAATGATTTTTGTCATTGATTCCTCAAAGTCCCTTAAATCTGTCTGTGCAGCAGGAAGATTTAAATGTTTCAAACCAAATTAAGTTTAATCAAATAAATATTTTTAAGTCAGATTTCATTTTTCGTGATTGAAGTTTGTCAGCATGCGTCAGACTTCCATGAACTGAGGTACACTGAAAGCAGGTTGAACTCTTCTCTCTGCGCTGGCATAGTTTTCACTTGATGAGATGGCTTTTTAAAGAGTTTTGCAGCATCTTTTGTCGCTCTGATCTTTGGTTGAAAGCTGCCAGCAGAAACTGTTGGCATTTTACGTTTCTGCCAGCCAAGACGACATAACATTTGTAGCTTTCGTACATTTACGTTTCTGAGCTGACGTGGTGTGTGACCTGATTTCATCAGGGGGTGGACGGGATGGTGGATGGCGTGACACCGTGAGGGACGCCTGCCAAGCTGCAGGCAACTCCTCAATATTGATACACAACAAAAACATTTTGTTTTTTAGAGTCATTGCAGTTTTTCCAGCGAGATTTTAGGCAGCAAACACGTGTGTTTGTAATGTTCTTCTCTGTGTTTCCAGCAGCTTTTTTAAAGGACAGTGTTCCTGTCCGCAGCTTTGCTCTCGTCTCTGCTGTGTAAAGACGCTATTTGTGCTCTTAAGATGTTGCAAACACTGAATTCACACAGACACCAGGATCGAGTGTCGAGTTAACATTAAAATAAAAACGGAGCAAATCTGAAGGCAGACTCCTCACTGCAGCGAGATCAGATGAGACATTTAGGAATAAAAGCTGGTCCTCTCTGAGGTTTAGGTAAAAAGAGAGCACTGACTCGGCCTCCTCTGACTTTGTTTGTCTCATTTACTCCATTTATACACACACACACACACACACACACACACACACACACAGTGGCGGAAGCCAACGACAGAGGCTGTGTTGTTGACCAACACCTGCCCACTTCAGTAAGACTGTAAGTCAGTAGTTAACACACACACTCACTCACACATGCACGTAGGCACGCACGCACACACACACACACACACACACACACACACACAGTGGCGGAAAGGTGAGGTGGCCGGGGGGGGCACACACAGCATTTAGATGATTAGTAAACTCAGAGGACACACTGAACAGTGGAGGATCTCTTGTCGTCTTTTTATTAATTTCAGTTCACTTTTTATTATTTCGAGTCGTTTTAATAAACAGAACCTGTTTCTGGAGGATACAGAGAACATTAAATAATAAATGCAGTAAGTTTTATTGATATTTAATGTCACTTATAACTGTTTTCACTTGGATCTGCCCAACTGGAACTAAATTAAAGAACAATATTACAAAGGAACACAAACACACACAGCAATGTGTCTATGTGTGTACATACCAGCACATGCTCTGTCTCTGTCTCTGTCTGTCTCACTCTCTCTGTCCCTGTCTGTCTGTCTCTGTCTCTCTGTCTCTGTCCCTGTCTGTCTGTCTCTGTCTCTGTCTCTGTCTCTCTGTCTCTGTCCCTGTCTGTCTGTCTCTGTCTCTGTCTCTGTCTCTGTCTCTCTGTCTCTGTCTCTGTCTCTGTCTCTCTGTCTCTCTGTCTCTGTCCCTGTCTGTCTGTCTCTGTCTCTGTCTCTGTCTCTGTCTCTCTGTCTGTCTCTGTCTCTGTCTCTGTCTCTCTGTCTGTCTCTGTCTCTCTCTCTGTCTCTGTCTCTGTCTCTCTGTCTGTCTCTGTCTCTGTCTCTCTGTCTGTCTCTGTCTCTGTCTTTCTGTCTCACTCTCTCTGTCCCTGTCTGTCTCTCTCTCTCTGTCTGTCTCTCTCTCTCTGTCTCTGTCTCTGTCTCTCTGTCTCTCTCTCTCAGTATAAAGCCGCTCTCTGTTCAGATCCTGAGTAGTGTGATCCATCCAGCTTCCTATGGGGTCAGCAGTACACACACACACGCGCGCGCACGCGCGCACACACACACACACACACACACACACATTTGTACGTGGACACTCATGAGGACACTCTGACATAATTCATTCAGCGACCTTTGACCTTAAACTAACACTAACCTCGACTCTAAAAAACAAAGATTTTTCTTTTCTCTGCCTGTAGCTACAACCTGAACGTGATTTGAGCAGCAGAAAATATGAAATCATGATTGTTGATTGATGTTATCAGAAACTTCGTGATCCAAATAAAACTTAAAAAATGTCCTGATTTAGAACTCTGAAGTATTTTAGCTCATGATTTTTATGTGACGTGCATAAAAGGCGTCACTCTCTGATTCATCATGTTTTCATTATGATCATCAGTGTTTCTGCAGGAAAAACTACAAAAACATTTGTGCTCATAGAAAGATGTTACAGAGCGATGCCTCGTTTTACTCACAAAAAACCTTTGGCAACGTGCAGTCAGCTCATTTATAATTATTAATACAAAGAGAATAATGAGAAGAGATTCGTTAGCGTTCGAGAATATTGGATCAGAGAAAACGGCCAATCAGGAACCAGAATACAGAATAAACCGGCGATCGGAGCCGAACTGAAGTTCTGGTGGAATTTTTCTGGAATTTCTTTCCGTTTTCTTCTTCTTCTGCTCGTATTGTTTCGTCGGGCACTGACTTGCCAGGAAAGAATTCCCAGGGTTCTTAGGGGGTCAAAGGTCACCTGGCATCAACCTGCGGTGGCATCTCACAGCCTGTATGACTCAACCTCCTCACTGCCGACTCTCACACTCTCTCTCTCGCTAACTCTTTCTCTCTCTTTTTTTTGGACCATCAACATTTACCCGATGAAAATAAAATGACTAACTTTAATAGTGATCATAATCAATATATTTTCAGTGTGTGAAATCAAGTCAGTGTGTGTTTTCTTTATACATTTCTGTGGTTTATATATTGTTAAATTTTGGTCTTGTGATAAAGATTTAAAGTAAATGAATAACGCCAGAGTACCAGAGGCTGCACTGCTCATTAAGCGACACAATGTAAAAAAAGAATTCAAATTTAAAAATATTTGGCTGCTGTTTGCTGTCGGAGTTTGAAGCCCAGTTCAGACCAAAGATGCACATGGAGACGAAACATTTTCAGGACATCGCAGGGAAAAGTATAAGCGGTGTGAACTTTCCTGTCTCAGCTTGACTCAACTCACGAAATGTTGCATTAAAATCATTTTACATTTTTTTTCTGTAAGTTGTGTTCAGCTCCAGAGTCTTGACCCTCTTGCTGTTTTTATGTTTTTTTGCAGAAAAAATTCCCCAAAACTGTCTGACTTGTAAAAATAATGATTTTGATGCTACGTTTTGGTAGCTAGACCTTCATCAGTTTAGCCTGATGAAGTTACCAAAATGTTGGATTAAAATCATGAAAAGGTTCATTCTGTAAGTTGTCCCTCTCTTAAGTACATGTTTAAAAACACATGTTTTTGTTCCTGTTTTACCACGACTAGAAATGTAGCAAGAATCTTACGATCACTACCCTAATTCAGATTTTAAGATGCTACAAATTATATCCAGCCGTAAAAAAAAACCTTAAAAGACAAAAATTAGAATGGAAGTCCAGACCGTCATTGTCGTGTGAAGACGGTACAGTATTGTTAAACTCAGTGGCGTATGGCTCGGAGTCTGAAAGTTTAACTCATCTGGCCCCAGATGTTTGGTCTGAACTGGGCGTCACCTGTTGAGGAGCTGAAACTGTAAAGTTCGTCCTGAGGGCCGCGCAGGAAAAAAAAAAGAATCGTTCATGTAAACATGAACTTGCAATTTGACCCAGAAATGACCAAAACCACCTTTCTTTATTTTAATATTATCATATCATAATCATTTATTTGACCAAAACTTTTTAACCTAATTTCGTTCTCCCAGTTTTAATCGAATGAGTGTGAAGCACATCTTTCAGCAGTTAAAGCGACGTTTTCAGGTGAATCAGGAAATCCACGGACAGCCGAGGGGATTGTTTATTGGTTTTTCCTTTTGCTTTTTTAATGGACGGTTATTAGTATGTGCATTCATTCAACTGGCTGTCATGTTGCACTCTGTTTCTCCTCTCTCTCTTCTTTTCTCGCTCTCCGTCTCTCTATCTCAACAGGCTGGTAGAAATTTCACCCTCCTCGCTTTGTACTAATGACCTCCCAGCTACACACGCACACACACACACACACACACACACACGTGACTCGCTGCGAGGCTGAATGGCGGGCCGTCTTTACCGGCCAGTCAAATGGGCTCATTCATCTGGTTTCCATGGTGACAATTAAAACATGTTGCTGGGGTCTTTTGTTGTGTTGCCTCGTTTGGAAAGAGAGAAAGTCTCTTTGCTTTTTTTTTTTTTTTTTTTGCATCTTTTGGTCCAAACAGAGGGGTTTTTAATTTGGTGAAAGAGAAACATCCAGAAACTCTCAGCAAAACAGAAGGCCGAGATTAAGTTTGATTTAAATGTCGAGTCAAAGGTTTACAGTAGTTCAGTGTTACACCATCAAGAAGAGGCAGAAAAACTCAAAAAATATCCTAAAAATACAAGCAAATTTGAAGTATAGTCACAAAGAAATGTGTAACCTTAATATAAATGTTTTCAATATCCATTATTCTTTTTGTGTGTTTTTTTGTGTTATTACTTTATTTATTCAGTGTAAATATAAACAGCAAAGTTGTAAAAATCTATAAATGAGGGCTAAATGAAAAGTTGTGCGTCAAAAATAAGTCATTATAACAAAAACGAGTGAACATTTGTTGGAGGAGATTGGAAATTGGTTGGGTAAAAGTGAAATGTAATAGCTATAATTTGTAAAAGCGTCACACAGACGTATAGAAATGGAAACACAAACATGCGGTCGACTATTATGTCTTTGAAAAACAAACTGAAGCAAAACATATAGACGTAATTATTGCAATTATTGTAAACTGGAGGCAGTTTGAGAAGGGTGATGTCACACACACACACACACACACACACGCACACACACAGGTTGAAGTGTCTGGCAGTATAAATGGGGTGTCAGAGAGCCACTTCCTGCTCTTTCAGAGCCGGTGGAACATCCATCTCGACCGGAGACACTGAGACACACACACACACACACACACACACACACACACACACACACACACACACATACACACAAATGTAAGCGAGCATACAGTGTTTTCTCCACTCTTTGTGTATCTCCTGCACACACACACAGACACACACACACTTTGTTTCGGAAGAGAACAGCAGAGGCAGGTGGATGTGGAGGAGAAAGAGTTAAATGGAGTAAAGGTGCAACAGAAAGCAGAGAAATGAAAAGATGTTGCATTGTTACTGTGTGTTAATGCAGCATTATGCAGCATTTTTATTCATCTTAACATGCACGCAATAGTAAAAAAGGTTATACAGCATAAGTAGTTTTTACTTGTATGTAACTTTCTTTAAGTCTTTAAATTAACCCCGTATGTTTATGTCGGTAACTTTCTTGCTTTACTTTGCTATATTACTCATGTGCTCATGTTCCTGTGATCTGATTCTGATGAGTTGCAGTGATACTAGTTCACATACTTGCAGCAGCTGTATTAGTAGTAGTACTCACAGCTGCCAGCACAGTTTTGATCAGGACTGTACCCGACTCAGAATTGTGTCGGTCGAATCAGATTCGGCTGTTCAATGTGATTATTAAACAATGCGTCTGAGACTTTGAAAGTTTGTACAGGGTTCATTGGGATGCTTAATGTGACAGTGACATTCATGTAATGTAGCAGACAAGCTAACTTGTCTGTGTCTGCAGCTACTTGTACTTGAGAGCAGCTGAATCTGGGGACCGAAACATCTCCAAAAGTACACTGTACACTAACTAAACTCACAGAAACTAAGAGATGGTTCAAACCTCCGTCTTTCAGGGTTCAGTCCTGTTACTGTGAAGGAGTCTTTAGTAAAGTCAGGCTCGCAGTATAATGGACACAGTGAATATGTCCTTGCTATTTTTTATATACATTTGTGGGTTTACATATAATATGTTGATTCCAGTATTCTAGTATTTAAAATTGACTCATTTTGAACAATAAATAAATACATTTTTCCCTGCCGAACTGAATTTTTCACAGTTTTGAGCAAGTACAAGTATTTGCAACTTCATTTTTTTTTACATTGTGCTCTTTGTAAAATATCTTTATAAATATCAAGTAAAAGATTGATGTTTGTTTTTCACAGCTCAATATGTGTAGAAATATTTGACAATTTCATGGTTTATATCGATGCAGGAATATAGGATGCTACTTTTTTTCTTAATCCTAAACTTTTCTTAAATCTACCTTTACCAATATATATTTACTGCAACTTGCTATTGTAATCATCCTGTAATCACCATGGAGATAGGCGATTAATGTTGAGGGGTTGGGGTTATCTCTGTATTTTTAAAATGCTGGTTACGGCCCTGAGGCAGCAGTTTTGATTATGAAAGAAACAAGGAAATGGAGATACTTAACATCACTGTATATGGAGGAATCAACCATGTGAGCTCAATAAAAAAGAAGAGGGAAGTGAACATGGAGAAGACGAGGAGGAAACAGAGGAAATGAGGAAAACCAGGAGCAAGACGAAGAAGGAAAAAAGGGGAAAATGTCATCTGACAACGAGAAAAGAAAAAAAGCGGAGAAACCGTTAAAAATAAGACAGGAGGAGAGGAAAGATGATGAGGAGGAGGATGAAGATGCATCCTTATCGCTTCCCCCGAACTTTAGTTGCCGCGACGACAAAATCGTTCCGTTACGCAGCCTCCGACAAACTTCTCTCATTTGGCGGATAAGATGAATCTGCGAGAAGAGAGAAGGGGGGAGAAAAAAAACTAATGTTCAAAATGCATTAAATGTTTTTCATGTATGACTGCATTTTTGCTGACATTTCAGCTCCGTGCTCATTAATATGGAGACCAAATTAAACTTATGATTGCTTGTTGATTTTCTCCCCCCCATCCCTCCTCTCTCCTCTCCTCCCCCACTCGTCTGTTTCGTCAAGCGTTTATCCCGCTTTTCTCTCTGTTTTTTGAAAGCTCTTTTTGTGGTTTCTTAACCCATATTCATAGTGACAAATGTGGCCTCTTTTATAGGGTTTACTATGATGAAGATCTTTGGTTTTCTTCTTTTTTTTGTGAATTAAAAAGCGTTCTAATAATATTTAAAGTCTGCAGTAATGCATAGTATGAGCAGATACAAGCATCTTTAAATCATCACCACATTTGTGTTGAAAAATAGTGTTTTTTCTTTGTTTTATGGAATGTTTCTAATAATATATCAGCAGATTATTTTACTCTTTCAGCAGTTATTGCTGCTTTGCATTTGTTGTAAAGTAGATTTTCAGTACGTTAAGATCTTAGCGCTGAAAATGCTCCGATCAACACGAACTTTTAACGGCTCCGACAACAGAGAGAGTTGGTAGATTATCCAAGAGACACAGAGAGACAAGAGGTCAGAGGTCAGAGGGGTCTTTACATTTCTCCTGTGAGCCCCGAAAGTGATCAAAGAAGACAGAGGAGGAACAGGAGTTGGAGAGGATTATCTCCTAGTTAAATAAAGGTTTAGAGAAAGTGAAACTGATTCAGGAGACCTGATCCCCGTCGCTCTGTCTCACACTCACACTTAAATTCAACGAACGTCCACATGACGCGATCTGACATCTTAAAACACATCCTTTTCTCCGACATTTTTTCTAAAATGAGCTCCTGTTACAGTAAAAAAAAAAAAAAAAAAATCTTGCATTTTAGAATTTATGTATTATTTTACAATGTAAACTTGGTTACTGGTTATCCTGTATTTTTATTTTTAGTTAATTGTTAATATTACACTACATTATACAATAGAAACCAAATCCAGAGACTGTATCGTTTTAAGTTGCTGTGACCAAAACGTCGCAGTGCGTACATCGTTCAGCGCTCTGACCAGCCGAAAAAACCAGAACGCAACAACAACAAGAAAACAACAACAAGAAAACAACCGCTCGACTTAAAACTATCTCAGTCGACTGCGGGGTCTTTGACTGATGGTTGAGTTTCTGACTATCTTTTTTCATGTCAAAAATAATGTCTGTGTTTACAGATGAAGCACACTTTACAGCATCGTTGCGCTCCTTCTCTTCCCCCTGCTTCGACTCTCAGACCTTCACGGGCGACCCAACTCTTTAGGCTTCAAACTTTGTGTTTGTGTGAACCTGTCGCTGTTTTGCAGCAGAGATAGTGGCATGAAAAGCGGTTATATTTTACAAAATCGCTGTTTCTAGGAAAGAATTGTAGTACCAAAACCAAATATTTTAAGCCAGAACATGATCTTTTTTAAAGTGCTTTTAGTGCCTAAACATAAGTCTTTACCACAGGTTTGTGGAAGCATAAAGTCTTGAATGAATCTGCCACATAATAAAAAGTCCTAAGAGATGTTTTTCTTATTTAAGTCCTGGTAGCTTCAGAGAGAATTTGGGAGCCTTTTTGTTGAAAGTTTGGTGGTAAAGTGTGTCAGAAATCACCTCTGTGCTTCACTTCCATAAGAAGATATGATTGGCTGTCAGCAGGTTGTCGCTCTCTTGCATCAGTGGACGTTTTTATGAACCTTTCTCAGCGTTCGCTCGTCGCACCGCTGGGTGACTTCTGAAAGGAGCTCGACGTGTTCGGCACCCTGTCACGTCTCCAGTGTTTGTTAGTGTGGACGTCCGCTCGTCCTCTCTCCTTCACTCTCTATTTACTTACTGTATGTCTCTTTTTCACACACACACACACACACACACACACACACACACACACACACACGCACACACACACACACACACACACAGAGGCACCCGCAAATCCTCATGCCCTCCGTCCTCGGGCCTGTGTATCTCAGTTCATCCTTGCATGGAGATTGACGCGAGGCATGAATACATCACAACTAGCCACCCATGCATCCCCCCCCCCCCTCTTCTCCTCCCCCCTCCTCACACCATCACTCTCAGCCTCCCCCTCCTCCCCTCTGCCGTCCCATTTCTCCAAGATCCCTCTCTCAGCACTTATCTCAAAGTTCGGATCTCATGCATTTTAATCGGCGTGTCTATCTTCTTTTCTCCCCCTCTCTCCCTCTTTTTCTTTGACTTTGGATCAGTGGCATCCTTCAAACAAACAACAACAACAACAACAAAACAACGTCCCTCCCTCCTCCTCCCCGCCTGCTCTCTTTCCCCTTTTTAAATCAATATTTGCCATCAGCGAATAAATCGTATAATTTCCTGACTGTTAGACGAGTGCGGCGCCGACATATTTACCTTCCACTCGTCTCTCTTTTTTTTTTGCTGTCGATCCCTCGTTCTCGCGGCGTGGCTATTAGCTAAGTGAAGGGGATGGATGGCCGTGAAGCGCCGAGCGATAGCATCTCCATCAGAATCGGCGACATTGAAAAATGGCCGCCGCCTCTCTGATGACAGCGCAGCAAAAAAAAACACACACACACACACGCATACGTCTACTTATACACACACACACACACACACACACACACACACACACACACACACACAGTCAGAGAAGAGACATTTAAATATTCAAATGGGGCCGGGCGGTAATGATAAACGACAAGGGAAAAGTAGAATCAAGTAGCTATCGATGCAGAAAATGAAAAGAGGAGAAAGAGAAAAGAGAAGAGGAGGAGGAGGAGGAGGAGGGAAATTAAGTAAAAAAAGATGGAGGCATCGAAGAAGAGTTACGCTAACAAAGTGAGAAGAGGGAAGAAAGGGGCGATAGATGGAGAGTGATGGAGAAAAAGATGGATGCGTGGAGTAAACACAAGAGGAGGGCTGAAGGAGCGTTACAGTAAAGACAATAAAGTGCTGAGAAATAGAGGGAGCGCTGCGAGTGAACAGACAAGGACAAAAGGAGGAAGAGCGGCAGAAGATGAAGGGACTCGAGATAAAATAGGACATAGAGGACAGTGGAGGGACGGATGACAAGATGTAAAAAACTGAAATGAAATATTTTAAAGAGGAGCAATATGGGAAATAAGTTGAGGAAAAAGGAGGGAGAGGAAGAAGCAAAAAGGATCTGAAAGAAGAGAGAGGAAGGATAGAGGGGACAAAGAAAAATAAAGGAATGGAAGGTGTGAAAAGAGGAGAAGAAAGAGCACAGGTCAGGACAAAATGAGCACAGACTGAAGACGGAGATAATAGAAGTTAAATGGATGGTTCGTGTCTTTTAAAGTGGGGTTATATGAGGAACTAAAGTCCGAGTGTTTCATACATCTACATTTAGACAAAATAACTCACGGATGGAAGCAGACCAGGTGCTCCTGTGTTCAGCAAACTAAAATGACTGTTTTTATGCCTCCACGCCGGTGATGGCGAAGGCTGGAGGCACTACGTTTTTTAAGTTGTCTGTCTGTGACTCTGTTCTCATTGACACGATTTCTGAAGAACACTTTGAGGGAAAACATTCAATGGACTCAGAGATGAACTTATTATGGTGAAAGACGCCGTGACCTTGCATCCGTCTCATTGTCATAAACTTAATAAAGAAGATGGCTTAGAGGGATGTTCATTTGGACTCAAAAATGAACTAATAAGAATCTGGTGGCTGAAGGTCAAAGATTTTTTTTCACACATAATTGTTCAACACTTCTGTCCTCGCTGTGTTTTGACATGAGATTTTCCTCGGTGTCATGAGAGCGTGAGACGGAGCCCAAAAAGAATTTTTAAATAACCAAAACACCCAACATGGGCAAGATAAAAGCCTTCTATAGGTTCTGAATGTCGGTTCCAATTATTTTTCGGTTAATTGCCCAGCACTATCCTTAAAAATATTGTTCTCATTCTTACATTTCATTACAACTTGGCCACGGGTCCAGATAAGACGAAGCTTTGGTCCGGATCCAGACCGCGGTCCGTCAGTTAGTGATGCCTGCTTTTGGTGCAATTTGACTGGTGCGCAGAGCCGTTCAGTTGTGTGGCAGTATTTCCAGTTTTAGATGGGACTTTATTTTAGGTAGCTAGAGGATGTTTTGTTGCTGAGTTTGTCCACAGCAGTACATTGCTTGGCTTCAGTGTCAGACTCCAAACTGCTTCTCCAAAGTGGGAGTGAGCTGACTGACCTTTACTGTATGTAACACACTGACATTGATTAATTTACTCCATGAAACCCAACTTAAAATATCCAAACTATCCCTTTAAGCAACAAGCACAGATCAAATGAATGAAAAGCGAAGGAAAGAAGTCAACCAAAAGTGATGAGTGCCGCATCACAGAGCCGCTGAGCTGTTACTGCAAAGATGACGAGCAGAAAGAGACAGACAGAATTCAGTTTATGGGGAGAAAAGTGACTACTGACTAAAACAAAATACTGGTTTTCTCTTACACATAGTCAATGAGGATGCATCAGTTCATAATGAACAGTAAATCCAATTAATATCAATGAATTATGTAAAAAACACACGTTATAAATGGGAAAGTGTCCCACAGCGCTCAAACAAGCATAAATCAGAGGGGAAGAAAATATTCAGCAATTCTTGGTGGAACAAAATGGAGCATTTCTTAAAAAATCTCTCCAGAAAGGACTCTGCAGTCTGCCGTCAAGTGCTTCCGCTGCGTTTGATTCCCGCACGTCTGCGGAGCTGCGACTCTTTTACCTTTAAAGTGGTCCAAAAGCAGCGAGTGAAATGTGCCGAAAACTCCTACCTCAAACATTTCATCAGGAGATGAGCTGCAAACAACAACAACAACAAAAAGATCTGCTCTGCTTTTTTTTGTTTGTTTGGTTCTTTTCTTTAAAGACCCGTTAAAGGAATACTCTGCTAAAAAAATCTGTCTCCTGAAAGTCAAATACTCGATACACCTGCTCAGAGGAAACAGCCGAGACCCAGAATCATGGTGGAAAAAACATCAAACTAAGCTAAACTCAACCGTGTCGCCTACAAAATATGTCAGATACATTTTTGGGAAACATATTTACTCCCCGAATTATGTTTCCAAGTGTGTAAAGCCGGTGCAGTTGTTTCTGTGTTTAAATTTCAGTACTTAACTACGGACATAATCTGACGATCTTTGAGTTGCTTAAACAGAACTACACAAATGTTAATGTGTGGAAATCGGGAGAAAATAAATATAAATTAATATATTCACTAAAACTAAGTACATGTTATAGAAGACAAGAACCATCATGTTTCTCACACAGAAAATTAAAATATTTAGAATGCAAATTAGTTGCTAATGAATGCAGTTTTTCTGGTGTTTTTTTTGGCACGCGTAAATGTTCAAATATTTTCAACTTTTCCGCTCAAGGCGTGGAGTCGCGCTGCTGGTAATGTCACCTTTGGCCACATGCACACAGTACGTGCACACAGCACCGCTCCGTAGGCGCCCACAGCCGTTATTCCGGACGCACGGCCGAGGTGATTTTGGAGTGCGTCTGTGTGATCGGCCCCTGCGTAGCCTCGTCTGCTGTGTCGCAGAATTTGAGGATGTAGCTGCCCTTAAAACCACAAAGGTGCTACTCAGTTCATCAGTGTTTGTAGAAACCGTTCTGATTTGCTTCTGATTATGAAATCACAAGTGGAAGAACCAACGAGGTGATGAGATTTTTGGGAAATGATGATTCGAAATGATCATCCGAAACTTGAGTGTCTCTAGATCAGTCTAGAGACGTAGGTAGTTGTCAAAGGAGTTGTTGTAAATATAAAAAAGTGTCCCCGCTCAGAGGCACGTGTGTGTGTGTGTGTGTGTGTGTGAGTGTGAGAGAGTGAGTGAGTGATGCGGTGTGTCCTGTGTGTGTGTGTGACGCAGTGTGTCCTGTGTGTGTCTCCAGAGCAGCCACGCTGAGCTGATGATGATGGAGAGCAGGAAGACGAGCCTGCTGGGCCGAGCAGAGTCTCTGAAGAGGAGCGGCACCGAACTGCCCGAGAACTTCCACCGCAGACTACACAACCTGACACACACATGGAGACAGCTGGAGGTAAAACACACACACACACACACACACACACACACACACACACACACACGATACACAGTCAAGATTTACAGAAGCCAAACACAGAGATAATATCTGGAGGATCAGACTGATATTTCTGTTGGTACAGTGTGTGTGTGTGTGTGTGTGTGTGTGTGTGTGTGTGTGTGTGTAATTTTAGGCTAATCAGCACTGATCTAATCTAGAACATGAAGAAGATAATTAGTGTCGTCTCAATTAAGGAGCCCTGCTGCCACCACGGCCTTTAACTCTGTGCTGGAATCTATACTGAGGTGCATAAAAGAGAACGATGTGTGAGATTTCACGATTAAATAAAGTTGTGTGGATGGATGACAGAATGTTTCAAACAAAATATTTCGGGTTGACAAAACAGTCTCAGCATTTAGTGCCATTTTGGAGCCTTAATCAGAGATTAGATTTGCGTTTTTCCCAGAGCCCCGTACGGAGTCTTTTGCAGCTCGTGACCTTGCGGTTATGACATGGGAAGTCATCTATGTGATACGGTTGGTGTTCGTGTCATAAGAGCACTGCTGCACGGCAACGCAGACGTTACAGTCGGCATCTAAAAGCCACAGAGGCTAACAATTTAGCCAGCTGCCGTAACAGGAAATGCAAAGGCCTAATGACAGAGGCTGCTGGGAGTTTGAGCGTTCTCCTCAGACAGGAACGAATACTCCGCACGGAAAAATGACTCTCCTGTCCTTGTAGAAAAAGTTTACTTCACAGAACAAACGCATCAGGAAATAGAGACGCAGAGAAGCGTCTGCACAGGTTGAGATGGACCGTGTGCTCCATGACGCATGAGACACACACACACACACACACACAGCTGTTCATTTTCCAATCTGTTCAGAGCGTCTCTGCAGTGAGGAGTGATGACTGAACACCTCCTCAGTCACGTCACCGTCATTGGAGAAAAACTCTCAAAGTTCAGGCTGTAAGAGAGAGACAGAGAGAGGGACAGACAGAGAGAGGGACAGACAGAGAGAGGGACAGACAGAGAGAGACAGGCAGAGAGAGGGACAGAGAGAGAGAGAGAGAGAGAGACAGAGAGAGGGACAGACAGAGAGAGACAGACAGAGGGACAGAGAGAGGGACAGACAGACAGAGAGAGACAAAGAGAGAGACAGAGAAAGAGACAGACGGACAGACAGAGAGTGCAATTTTACTACTACTTTTTTTACTTTATTACAAATTTGGTACTTTCAATAGCCCTTAAAACATGACAAACACATGAAGTACACAAATACATAAATATGCAAAAACATACAAGTAAATACAACTCAAATACTAGCAGTTTAACTGTTGATAATGACCAACACTACTCTAAATACTACATTACCCATAAGCCCCAGCCTCTGTTGTTATGGAGACGACAGGGCAGCGAATCAGAGCCGTAGTAAATTCTGACAATTATCGAGTAAACATGATGACAAAAGATTAAAATTCGTCCAAAACTGATTGAGAATCTGACAGTTTCTTCGTGTGTTCCTTTCAGCTTCAGCTCGACATTAATATCAGTTACACGTGTTTCATTTTAAGATCCGTACTCGGATGTTTCTCACGGAAATTAACCTAAAACGCTGTAGTTTTCTAACAGTTATTTATAGTTTGTACTGATAATTGAACCTCCGAGTTTATGAGAAAATTAACTTTTACTGCCAGAGTCAAAACACCTAAAACAAGTCCCATGGCTAATATTCGGGTTGTTCCAAAGCCTGTGTGCCTTGCTGGTGGGCACGTCGGCAGCAGTTTGTTTGTCTCCGCCCGGACGTGTTGATTGATTCCAGGTCTGCGGCGGCGGTGACAGCTGGCGGCGGCTCGTCAGGAGGCTCAAATGTGACGATGTGACTTTGTTCCTCTGAAGAAACAAACCGTCTCCTGTCGACCGAGCGGGCGCGTCGACGCACCGAGTTCACACACACACACAGCCATCTGTGTGTGTGTGTGTGCGTGTGTGTGCGTGTGTGTGTGTGTGTGTGTGTGTGTGTGTGTGTGTGGTCTCTTTGTAGTCCCTAATGACGAACACACACACACACACACACACACACACACGTTATCGTCTCACAACAATCCAGAGTTATTGGGGGTGTGTGTGTGTGTGTGTGTGTGTGTGTGTGTGTGTGTTTGTGTGTGTGTGTGTGGGGTGTGTGTGTGTGTGTGCGTGTGTGTGTGTGTGCATTAACATATGTATCAACCTCCGAAACAGATTCCATTTTAGAAATTAAACAACAGCAACAGATGAGTCTCTCTCTCTCTCCGCCACAGTAACCAGACTGTGATTAAACTTCTATTACTGACAGAGAGACTCACAATGCTGCCACACACACACACACACACACACACACACACACCAAAGTTTCTGTGTGTCATCAGGGAACAGAGGAATTCTGGGTAGTGACAGAAAGAGACGCCGGTGAAGCAGACACTTTTAATCTCGCTCTTCCTCCGTCTTTTCTTTCATCCTCCATATGTGCTCTATGGCCAAAAGTATGTGGACACCACAAGTGAAAGCACTGCATTCAAACCTTACTGAAGTAAAGGTACTATATAGAGAAGTAAAAGTACGTATGTTGCTTCAAAACTTTTTGTTGTTTTTTTTCTTTAATTAAAATTACTGCTGAATTAATGTGTATATTGGATTTCAGTGTTTTGGATCTTTATCCCTTAAAAAATAAGTTTTCCCTTAAAAATCCCTGAAAATTTATGAAGAAAAGCAAATTGCCCAAATTTTTTAAAGACTAAAAGAAAAACAAAGGCATATTTTTTCAGCTTGTTTATTTGCGTTTTTGGCAAAGTCTGCACCAACAAATACGTCTCTGCGGTCTGCACAGGTTTGTGCCGCGCACATCCCCTGAGGTCTGCAAAAAAACATTTTATTTTGGTGAGGGGATGAGCTTTTTGTCAAACCTCTCTCAGGCGAACTTCCCCAAATTTAACACTGAGCGGCTAACGTTTCTTTAGCATGATTTTAACTCCTTCCTCTCCACCATCACCTCCTTCTCACGCCTCATAACTCTTACCTTTCTACATCTCAAACGTTTGGGTTTTATCTTTCTCTTTTTGCCATATCCGACAGTAAAGTATCTTTGAGTAAAGTATCTTTGAGTTTTGGCCTGTTGGTGAAATAAAACAAACTATCCAAAAAGATCACTTTAGACTGTGGGAAACGTTAACGGGCATTTTTCACTATTTTCGGACGTTTTCTAGAGAAAATAATCAATCATGAAAATAACGGTGATGAAAATGATTGTTTGTTGCAGCCTCACTTTCTCCCTCTCACACTCGTCTCCTCCCACTCTCTCTTTACCTCCACAGACCTCTCCATCACCGTCTGTCACTCCTTCTCCCTCCTTCCTCCACATTTCTTCCTCCCCCACTCACTTTTATCAATCCTCCCTCCTCTTTTTCTGTTTACCTTCATTCATTTTTCCATTTCGTTTCAATTCATCTCTTTCTAATGCAACTTTTTAAGGTAATTTTTTCTTGCCAAAATTTTCCCTATACATCAACAGAGGTCTCACTTCTGTTTGTCTCTTTTTATCCGTCTTCGCCTTCCCTCCTTCCCTCCATCCTCTGCTCCCTCCCCCTTCCAACATGGCGTCTGAGTAGCATATTAACGGGCCTATCAGTGCTGGCGTCGGCATCTGCTGCTCTGACACAAATTGGGAATTAACTGGAATTGATGTCCTGTGCCTCGCCTCTGAACTGTCCTGGCCTTATGAAGAATTTATGACGCGCAGACACACACACACACACACACACACACACACACACACAAGCGCCGAACGACGGAGAAAATAAAGCGACTGTAAATTAACTTTAATCTGTTCTGTTGTGGATTTTGGCAGCAGCTTGTCGTTTTTCGCAGTTGTTCAAGGTCAAACTGTGTGACGATATAAACAGGCTTCACACAGTCATGAAAACATGGAAAAGTGATGGAATTTACAAATAGCAATGTCCAGGCCTGGAAAAGTTTTGGAAAACTGAATACACCCTGAAAATTTTGGTAACGACAAGGAGTTTTTCACACATCTGTATAATAACACGTGATTTGTTCAAGGACCGTC
Organism: Plectropomus leopardus; assembly: GCF_008729295.1. NCBI lineage: Eukaryota > Metazoa > Chordata > Actinopteri > Perciformes > Serranidae > Plectropomus > Plectropomus leopardus. The sequence goes on along the minus strand of NC_056476.1, from coordinate 1,093,790 downwards.
GTAATTAAAAAAAATAATAATAATAATCATTTTTACAGTTTCTGGCTGTAATAAATGATGTAATTTTTATTTTTATTTTTTTATTTTTTAAAGAAAACATGCCTTGCAAACTTGTATGTTTTCTTTGAAATGTAATGAAAAAAAATTCTTGTCTTTAAAAATCACCACAATTCTTTTTAAAAATCACCAATTTTTTTTCCAAAAACAGCCAAATAAAAAATGAATATAGAAATAAAATGGCCAAGAATTTCCCAAAACTAAAAATTTGGCAAAACCTTACCTTGTTTGTCTCTCCCATAAGCCGAAAAAAATACATGAAATTTCTCCCCCTTTTTGCATCAGAGCCTCCTTTCCCCATAAATAACAAACCGTCTGATATTTACATGTTCAGTTCTAATCCTTTTCTTAATTCTTTTTTCTAAAATATATAAATATATATGTTTTTTAAAAAAGCTCTTTTACGGTGATGAAAACAGACCAGGTTGTTCAAGAATGTATGGTCTTGAACTTTTCCCTTAAAATCATGGAAAAATCATCTCATAGGAAAAAATGTGTATGAAAGCTGTATACGTGACCACTGTTTTATAAATAATCTGAAACTTACAGGTTTTATCAGAAAAATACAGACTTTCTTTAGAGAGAAGAAAAACAAATGATTCACATTAAAATGATAAATCATAAATCTGTTTTGCACAACTTAAAAGCAGAAACACTCCTCCCCCCAATTTATCAAATTGCAAAAACACGATAAAGAGAGTAACAGAAACAGAAACAGAAACGTGGAAAACAAACAAAGGTGCTTTGTTTCAGTTCACCTGCAGCTAAATTAACACTTTAAATGATCTTTTCATCGGCGTGTTGGTCCTTTTCCCATCAACACTCTAAAACGCAGGAGTCGGGACCCGGGCGCCACTTCAGCCTGCAGGGAAAACAACATTCGGCTTAATTGAGTCCCCAAAAAACAACACGGCATCTCTCTTTGTTTCATTCACTCTTTATCTCTTTTGTTTGCTAATTTTCTTTTTTCATTTTCACTCTCTCCCACTGGATTTTTTTTTCATTTGCTCCATTTGCATCTCCACATTTTCTCCTGTCTTTCTCCCAAAATAATCTTTTGTTCTTACTCTTAATCTTTCTCTCATATTTTCTCTTTTCCCTCTTTCTCTTCTTTGTTGTCTTCCCAATTATTTTTTTAATTTACATTCTCATTTTGCCACAGAGAGCCTCTGTGCTTTTCTTATATACATAATTTGTAGCCCTGCAAAAAGAATCTACCTGCATTGTTAGTCAAAGCTAAGTTGTAGATCTTATGGTCTTTTTAGGTCTGGATACATTAAATCAAATGAATAAAACACTTTTTAGCATATTAAATATCAAATAATAAAATGTTAAACTAACCCAAAATCCACCAAATTCATGTATTCTCATTTGCAGTGTGGAAATATGTCATTTTAAGCTGGATTCAAATCAAAGTTAGAAAGTTGCTAATTATGTTATTTCCGTGTTTTGAAAGAAATGAAACCAATGTTTCCAGGTTTCAGAGGTTTAAATGCTTATAAAAGGCGTCCTAATGCAGCAACACTCGACCTTAAACCATCTCTTTTTACTTTATATTTAAACTTTGGCAAAATGTAGGTTAACCTAACTCACTCTAATAACCATATTCCTACAGAAAACCCTCTGCACAGGACCACATATTCTTACCTCATATTTACCTGCGATGCTTGAATAGGAAGATTTGTCCAAAAATCTGTGTAAATTTGGTTAAAAGATATCTTGAAAAGGTTCTAAAAAGCATTAAATGTCAGTGTGCGATACCTGTAGACGCAGTGCGACACATTATTACACTTAAGAAAAGCCTGACTGCAGTTTATCCCTGTAAAACCTGGAATAACTGCCGTGATTTCCTCCAAAAACATGAACAGAAGACCCAGAAATAAGTAAAACAAAAAAAGAAGAAGAAGAAAATTACCCAAAAAAACTAAAGCAAACATACAAGTGAAAAACACAGGAAGGTTAAAAAAAAAAAACAAGCAAAAAAAGTACCTAAAGAAAAGGTTCTTTAAATAATAATAATTCTGTAAAATGTGTTGGCCCTTTGACATTTCCCCAGCTTTCAAAAACATAATAATTTTCTAAATCTGAAAATAATTCTTGCAGTTTCGCTCATTGCCTTGTTCCTCATGTTTCTGAAAGAAGTCAAACCGATTTCCTTGGTGTTCACAGATTTCGTAGCTTGTGAACGGCGTGTGAACGCAGCTCAGGAAAATCGATGACGATCCAGGTTTCAAAGCGTTAATAAAACACAACGTAATTATCTAACACATTCAGAAGTTTATATGCAGCAGAATCAGAAGCTCTGCAAATACAAATCACATGTAGAACACGCCACAAGTTTCCGGAAAGTCTAAAAAGTGTGAAAGTATTAAAGAGGAGCAGAAATGTGAAGCTCATCTGATGAGCTTGTTGTCCACGCGGCGTCCTGCTGCTCAGCCACCCGGAGAGAAAAGAAATGTATCTTTAGAGAAAGTATTAATGTTTTTGTTGCTTTGTCTCGGAAAACCTACTTTACATCTGATGGCTTACATCCTCGTGCACACTCTGTCTCTGTTTCTGTGTGACAAACTAACCGCAGACTCATAATCGCGTCGCCTCCTCTGAGCACGCAGCTAACTGCTCATTTCACCGGTCAGGGGGTCCTATAATCGCCCCTCTTCATCCTCTAATGGGCTGGTTTTACCTGCCAGAGTTCAGCTAAAGTAGTGTTTCCACTCAGGAGGGAGAGTCGCTGCTATACCAACGACTCAATACCTTTTGTGCAAACACATACAGATGCAAATGAGCAACAGGGACCCATGCGGGGCTCGTTCAGGAGCAGCTCCGTGTTCAGCAAACGCTCAAAGTTTCTCTTGTCGTGGCCGCTTGTTAAAGTCGCAATAAGAGCTGCGAGATAACAGCCGTCTGATGCTTTAGACTTTCAAAATAATGCAGAGCGATTCCTCTTTAACACGAGTGATGCTGCTGCAGGAAGATGATGAAACTTTCCTTTTTTAATCTGAATATTCAGTAGGCGGGCTTTATTAACTCTGTAATTGGATATTAATGTGCCTAATTGAAACACATCATTTAAAAGACACAGTTTATCGCAAAAACCTTTTTCCGCTCACACTAGGCGGTATTTTAGGCAATTCGAAAAAGCCATATTTGACAAAACCACAATGGAAAGACTTTTTAGTCTTTTGTAGGTCACATGATGCGATGAGGTTGTTATTTCAGCCAGCAGGTAACGTTACCACAACATTGGCTAACGTTTACAAGTTGCAATAATGTTCATCTAATATTTAAAGAAAGTTGTCACTTTGAGGTTAAATCCTGACTAAGACGTAACGTTTTAACTGTTAAATTCTGAGGATGTTTTGGTGATGTTGAGAGGTGATAGATCATCAAATGCTCCTTTATAAAACGTATATAACTTTATAAAACTAAAAGAAAACTGCTGAAAACATTACTAAAACATTGCACTGGTTGCATTGTACCATTCTCAGAACATTTTTAGAGCCAAAAATTGCGAGCTGGGATTGTATCTCTTCAAAAGCTGAGCGGATCATCCGGAAGTTTTTAACCCACAATTCCTCTGTGAAATCGTGGACTACATCTCCCAGAAATCCCTCATACGTGGCCGCTCCCACGTATAAGGGGCTCGCCTTTCCATCACGGCTCCATAACACGCCTACGTGGCCTTGGATTGGAAATAATGACGGCTAGTTTGGTGGCTGCAATAGAAATAAAGCTGCTGATGTTTTGAACATCCATCGCCATGGTTACTGGGATGTTATCACTCAGTGGAAACACTGTCATCACAGAAACCTGCCCAACAAAACTTAACTGGAAGCTTTAAAAAGTAGTAACATATCTCAAAGACAGTTAATTAAAAGCGCAGGTTTTGACAACTCCAAAAAAGTTCACCCAAAAACAACATTGTTTGAGCTCTCTGTGGTCCCTGAAAAAGTTTTCTGTTGGAGGGCATTCAGGAGAGCAGCATGCACGAACAATGAACGCGTATCAGTGCAAACAGACATCAACAAAGTCTGAACAAAAGACGTCAAAAATAAAACTTCCTTGAAATTGCCGCGCAGAATTATCAAATTTGTTTCTATCTATTCACGGGCTCATGGAAATCCAAACGCAACGGTTTTCGCTGAATTATTTCTAAACAAAGCATTTCTGGATTATCCCCCCATGAAGGAATTTGTTGTGCTCAGATTCCTTCTCAAATTCCTTCACAAATTCCTTCAAGGCAAATGTTTTGTTTAGCAAAGCCTCAGAGGAAGAGAAATTAAAGAAAATATATTTACTGAGAGCTGAGCTGCTAACGGAGCGATTAGAAACATCCCCAAAAAATACAGGAGGATGAAAAAAGCATCTGCAAATGATCCACTTTCTGAAATAAAGCACACAATCAAACAATCGTGATAACACCACAAACGACAGATAAAAGAGAGAACTATTACGTCTTTTTTTAACCCTTTGAAAGTTGCGCAAATTGGCTTGATTTGTTTCCAAAACATGGAAAGAAGAGACAATGAGCAGCTTAAGACATTACTTGAAATTAGCAAGAAATTTGTTTTTTAAAAAAGGAAGAAAGAAAACGACCTGAAAATTTCCACAAAAAAGAAAAAAAGTAAAAAAAACAGAAAACAAAAAACAAAAAAACCAAGAAACTGACCTGAAAACTAGCAAGCATAGAATTAATTAATTAGAAAGTGCAAAAAAAGTGTCAGCGGGAGGAACTTTTACGTTGTAAAACCTCAGGGAGCTGTTTTTATTTATTCTTTTTTTATTTAGATTGTTAAAGTTTTATTTCAACATTTGCTAAAATTATTTAAACAAAGTTTTGTGTTGGAGTTTGTTATATTCCAAATTCTAAATATTGACAGAAAGATTTTCTTTTTTTGTAAATGCATATCGGTCCCAAATATCAGTTATCGCTCTCATGAACTACTATTAATTGTTATCGTTATCGGCCCTGAAAAACCGATATCAGCCGACTCCTCATACAAAGTGCAGTTCAGCACACATTCACTCCTCACTGTTTCCTGAGAGATGCTGGACTCTGCAGCTCGTCGTGATCCGCAATGAACATCACAAGTTTGTTTGTTCTGTATTGATGAGTACTTTTCGCGAAGCACACACACACACACACACACACACACTCACGCTCTAAATCCATGTGGGGAATAGTCTCTCTCAGCGGCTCAGTGTCTTACTGTGTGATCAACAGGGGTTTGAAAATTACTCTGCAGAGGTTATTACACACAAACACACACTCACAGTCTCTTGTTATTGTAAGTCGCTCCCATTTGAAACAGTGATTGCTTCTCACCAAACACTCTTTCGGGGTGTATTGTGTCTAAATGATGTTTTGTTGTTGGTGTGAATATCAGCTCTGAATTAGCAGCTGATCTGTTTGCACCTGGAAAAACTCCAGTTACGCTCGGGGAGCTTTGTTCATCGACGGCGGCGGCCGCGTTCACACGGTGATAACAGACTTCACAACTGTGATGACAGCAGCATTAGCAACATCAGGCTAATTCATGGTCACAAAACAGCATTAAAAACACTGTAGAAAAGAATCATTATGGAGCCGGACGAGCCGGTGCGAGATACTGATTAAATATAATTTTCAGAGTACATGACATTATGTATTGTGATAGTTAGGTTTACCTGACACTTTCTGAAAAGAAGTGTTAAAAATAGCTTGACAGGAATTTCAAAGTGAAGTATGAGCAAAACAAAGCAAAAACAACAGCATCAGACAAATGTATAATCACAATAACAGATTATTTACACTTTCCTCTTCTTTCTTACTTCACTATCTGTCATCAGAAATATTCATCTGTATCCACCGCATCTTCCTGCAACAATAAACTCAACTGTTGAATGTGAAGTATCATAAAAAATAGACAAAATCTAAATGCACCATAGCACAGGATCATGAAAACAGCCTTAAACATAAATAATATTGCATTTACATAATAGTGAGTACAATAGTAATACTAAAAAGTGACACATAAATTATCTTGTGTCTTTAGTATTATATGTTTTTGCAGACATGTAAAGAATTGTTAATATTTCCTATTTTGTAAAGGGACGATTTTCCATTAGGAGCAGGATGGGAAATAAATAGTCTGTAAATAGTAACCCTGCAAGATCTCCATTCTTTGCAAAATCGTATAATATGTAACTAAAAACTCAACAGTGTAGTTTCAGTACTTTTACTGAAGTAAAAGATCTAAATACTTCCTCCACTGGTTTAAATATGCTAATAAGAATCAGAGAATTTGACTTCATGTACGTCAGAGCAGCACAACAAACTCACTGAACCATAAACACTCATTTCATTGTGATAATTATGACATCTTCAGCTCAAACTAACGTCCACACAATCCTCCAGCAGTTCAGGAATGAATACATGACATCCCTTTTATTGATCTGCACATTCACGAAGGTAAATGATTAATGATCGTGCGCGTATTGATTGATGCTACTTTGCATGATGGAATATTGACACAACAGCGAGTCCCCACGCTAACTCTTCTGTCGCTTTCTTCTGTCAGAAAATCCTCTCGGTGCATTCGGGACCCAGCTCCTCTTCATCAGCCAACATGAACTCTTTGCTGGTCGGCGGTCGAAGCGTCGGCGGCGTGGAGAACCCTCGCTCGGCGCTCTCCCCGCTGACCAACTCGCTCCTGGAGCAGCTGGAGGCTCGAATCAAAGAGCTGAAGGCGTGGCTGCGAGACACCGAGCTCCTCATCTTCAACTCGTGTCTGGGACGAGACAAAGACGCCTCGGAGCAGCTCCACAGTTTTAAGGTAGGGCCAGCAGAGTTTCTGTGTGACGGCAGCCACTTCTCGTGGGTTTGCTTTTATATCCACGTGTTTTCATAATAGATACTAGAATAACAAAGTTTAGTAGAAATTTAGCTGCTCTCCAGAAACCCAGATTGATATTTAATACATGAATTAATAAACATTGACTTTTGCCCGTCATTTTACACATTTATGAGGTCAAGTCGGCAATTCGTGGTATAAAATACCGTAATCAATGTTAGCATACTCGACTGGCTGCTTTATAGTTAAATATGTGTGCTTGCTTGCTGCAGCTAAAACTACTAAAAGTAAATGATAGTGCCTATTGACAAAAAGACCCAACATATATATATATATATACATTTTAACCGTCAATTATTGACACTGTTTTCATGTTTTCTGTCATTTCTGCCCTGAAACATCACGCAAACGTCACAACTCCACAACTCAGGTGTCATCGTAATTTCCCAATTCCCCTCTCATAAATAAGACTTTGGAGAGCGGTTCATGTGCTCGTAACTCGTAAATACAGTAAATATGAGAGAGTTTTACAACATTTATTGCTGACACCAGATATCAAGCAGCTTCCTGCGGGCAGCTGCCTCTCGCTCAGACTCACACAGGGTCTGTGTCTGCAGCTGCCTGTGCAGGAGAGCTGTGTGAAAGTGCGGAGCGCTCACTCTGCTGCTAAATCTGGACACCACAAACGCTCCCAGAAGCACACTGCACACTGACCCAAAAAAAACTGCTCGACCTGAAGCCTCTCAGTCAACTGTGGCCTTTGACTGATGATTAAAATCTTAAACTTTCAGGGGCAGCCCCAAAAATAATCTTGAATAGTAGATAACTTTATATAGTTTATGAGCATCTGTAATATACAGAGTAAAGGTAGTAAACACTTAATACACCAAACATCAAAACTAACTACAGAGTGTTATTAAAGTGAGAAGATGAAGACGTTACAGTGAATAACTCAGGTACAGTCTCACGTAACTTCACCAACTTTCAAATATGTGACAAAGCTTTGGCCAATCAGCATTGAGCTTTGAAAAAAAACATGTTGGCTGTGTGTGTGTGTGTGTGTGTGTGTGTGTGTGTGTGTGTGGTGTTGTTGTTGCTAAGTATAGTAATACGTGGTGTTAATGAGGCCAGATGAAGGCAGGGCTGTTTTGAGGCGCTGGATGTATAGAGGAAACAGCAGTTAGCCTTAAAAGCCACGGGACGCTAACAGGATATTAATCAGCCTACATCACACAGCGAACAGCTAGCTGCGCTGATTAGCTTAGCCCTGCCGTGTGACTGACAACCACCGACACACACACACAAACAGGTACACACACACACACACACACACACACTCACTCATATAAGAGTACACCCTGAAACAGAAACGCAGACAGAGGTGCATTAATTTATGCATCTATATGGGCACATTCACACTCACACACACGCACACACACACACACACACACACACACACACACAGAAATATGCAAATGAACTGCACACATACATATGTAAAGAAATGAATGCATAAGAACATAAAGAACAAACTTCCAAACATGTAGTTTGTCTCCTGGTCTGGATCGTTTTCAGCGTTCGTCCTCTTTAACTAATAAAGTTTAAAATGATTCAAAGTCCGTCGTTCACAGTCACAGCTTCAGTGTGTTCGTAACAGAGTGAAATCTGTTCGAACTGTCATTTACATATTTCTAGTTTAAGCTATGAGAGCTGATCACTGTTGCACTGAGTCATCTTGTTGTTGGACGTAATATCATGTTTGTTGAAATGCAGTTTGAATTTAGCTGAAAATGCAGCCTGCCATGTGTTTGTTACGATTTTTGGGAACATTTACCCCCCACATATGGGATAAGATGTTTGACAAGGAGCACAAATTATGAACGAACCGTTTAGTTACTAAAATCACAAAAATCTGTCCGTAAAATCAACCGTGGTCGAGCAGTGTGACGATATTTTATGTGTGATGTCAACAAACATCACGACAATCAGGCAGAGAATTTATGACAGAGTCGAGTTGTAATTTGGTCAGTATTGATAGAAGCACAACAAACACGCATCAGTGCGCGCGCGCACACACACACACACACACACACACACACACACACACACACACACACAACACACACACACACACACACACACACACACACACACACGCAGGCTGCTAAATGATGAAACTGTATAGAAACGAGACTTTATCTAAAGAAAGTGAGCCGAGCCGCTCTTACTTTTGATCCTTGTCGCAGCTCTCAGTGGGAAGCCATTGATTTCTGGCAGAAAGAGGCCCTGAGCTTCTGGAGAAATGAAGATTGGAAATATTGATAGCAGTCATTTGTATGGGGGGGGGGGGCTCCATTTTAAGAGAAGTCGGCTCCATTTTAGCGACCATTTGTCTGTTTTTGGCGTTTGAACTCGTAAATGGGTTCGATTTCTGCGCAGCAGCTTATTACTGTACGGCTGTATGAGAAAGCAGCGGGGGTCGGCAGAGGTCGTATGAGCACGAATACACACACACACACACACACACACACACATACACACACACACACAATGCATATTTATAAAAATATAAAACACAGATTCACACACATATATTTTTAAAAAACGCTCATGCACATACATTTGGAAAAGACAAACATAGGGTGACCGTTCAAAAAGGCACTCTACTAAGACTCCTTTAAACTCACTTACATAAACACAAATATATGTGCACAAATGTTAAAGGAGCAGTTCACTCAAAGCACAGATTACTGTTAGAGGTGAGCAGCTCACTGAGGAGCAGCTCACTGAGGAGCACTGAGGAGCAGCTCACTGAGGAGCAGCTCACTGAGGAGCAGCTCACTGAGGAGCACTGAGGAGCAGCTCACTGAGGAGCAGCTCACTCTGACACCTTCATGTCTGTAGGTCCTGTGTGTGTGTGTGTGTGTGTGTGTGTGTGTGTGTGTGTGTGTGTGTAATGAACACTGTTAGTAGTAGTGATTTATTTTTGGTCCCTGTTTGCAATTTTCCAAAAGTAATGCATATAATGAAAAATAAATAACATCATGGCATTAAATTAAAATGTGAGAAAAAGGTAAACAAAAACTATAGAAGGAAAAGGCTGAAACTTAAATATATTTAATCTTCCCTTTTTAATCAGCATATTCTCATAAGTAACTCATTCACTACTAAGTTTATGTTACACAAAATATTAACAAAATTTTGAAACATATATTAACAACAGAGTGTTCAAATTGAATTTCCCTAACTAGGGATCATATTTAGATTTCCTCCTGACACAATGCAGGTGAATTATTACTATTATTATTATTATTATTTAGTCCCAAAGTAAACTGCAGTTTTCATTGGGACTAAAGAACAAATAATCCTATGAAAATAATTCTGTGGATGGCCGTAGATTATCCACGCTTCTTTAAATTCACCTCCGATGTGTCGCGTCAGAGGAGGAACGACTGATACAACCCAGTTTAATGTCCACGTATCCTAAAAGTGCTGTTAATGAGTTGTCTTGGCCCTGAACCTTGAATCTGATCGCTCTGCAGAGTTAGAGTTGGCTGATTGTTCTGGCATTGTGACGTGACACGGCGGTTTCTTGGTTTAAATTTAAACAATGATCCAATCAGTGATGTGGGGGGACTACGGCAGCTGTCAAGGTGTGTACTGGAATCAGGTCTCCTCTCAGTATCGGCCATCATCGTAGTTTTTTTTTTGCACCGCTCCACTTTTAAAAAGCCAGCAAAACCAAATGTTTGCATGACTATAAATCAGCGTGGACTTAAAATGACACCAGATTCATGCAGACTTGTGATTTGTTTCGGGAAAAAACTATCCACAGGACAGTCAGAGAGTGGACGCAGTGTCCGCCTCTGGACGGAAACAAAGTTTAACAAGTTGACAATTCAAATGAAATCATAACCACGGGGCCTGTGCATGATAACAGCCGTGTTTCTGTGACAAGTTTTTTTGTTGTTACAGACATTGAGATACATTTGAAATCCCTGGAAAAATATGAGAAGTATAAGCTTTAATTATTTTGTCATTGTTTTGCAATTTGTGTGACGTAATCTGTAACATTCAGACTCAGAAACATGAGTCATTCTGGACATTTGCTGAGTCATTTAATCTTTGATGAACCGGTCTGACACCAGACTCAATATTTCACAGCTCTCAGTTCGCCGTCAGTGATGCCTGAAGCTGCAGACGCTCTCTGTTTTACCTGTAAACCTTCAGTGATGTCACTGCTGCACACCTGTACATCACTGCAGCCAGGTGAGACGCTAAAGCCCGGCGGAGGAGCACGTTTTTAGGGGTATTCTTTCCTCCTCCTCCTCTCCCCTCCTCCTCCTCCTCCTCCTCCTCCTCCCTCCTCCTCCTGTCCGTCTGTAACCTGGCTCTTAATTGAATTAGCGCTCCTTTAAGATACGGCGTCAGCAGACGTTCCTCCAGCAGGCCCCGGGCCGCCCACAGCTGCTCCTGATCAGAGTGATCAGGCCCTGATCAATGCTGAGCTGCACTGTGGAACAAAGAGAAGCACACACACCCACACACACACACACACACACACACAGCTGAAGCAGATACAGACACAAACGCTCACCTGCTCTCGAGTGTGCACAGACATGGAGACTGAAAAATGAAACACATACGACTGTTTCCTGCATGTTTATACTGCAGACAGCTGAGCGGCGCTTCAAATCAGACTAAAATTTCAATCTCTGATTAATGAATTTATCACTTTTTCAAAAACATATTATATCTTTAGTTTTCATGAAAATCAAATTTTAGTTTCAAAGTATTTTTCTTGAGCCAAAGAGGAAATCACGTATCTTCTAATAAATGCTTATTTCAGTTTACAAAGAAGAATTTCAAATAATAAATGCACTCATGATGGAAGTCGCAATTAAAACAGGACATGGATGGAGCATACATTAACATACATTATACATTTTTTCATCACTGCAACATTTAATTAAATGTTTGGATTTCATAAATCTCATTAAAATAAATCATAATGAAAGAAAATGTCTATTTATATCTCTAAAAACGGAAAGTTACAGCACTCTCTTTTGGGACATTTTTGCCAAAAACAAAAAAGTAGACGTTACATTTCTTAACAGTAATTAACTTCAAGCACATTTTTATTATTTCATAAGTTACTACAGAAAACAGGATCCCCGACATGAGTCAATTAATTTTAAAAAGATGCAGAAATATTAATGACGCACCGTACTTCACCAAAAAAATCCTCATATGCTGTGATCACAATATTGATGTCATTAAATATAATAACAATTCTGTGATCTGCAAAATAAATGTTAAAAAAAATGTAAAAACGTCATTGTGATCAAGAAATAACCGTCTAGTGAAAGAAAGCCAGCTGGATAAGTTGAGATCTTGAGGCGACTTTATGATGATGCAAAAACAAAATGTATAAAAACATTTTGTCCCCTCTGACCTTCCGTAGGAACGCAGCGATAACATTATATTTCTGTCTTTCTTGCAAATGGAAATGTATCAGTGTTGATGTTCAAAGTCTCTGTTCCTTCAGTCAGACGGACACACACTGTCAGGGGGCGACCTCTCCACACACACACACACACACACACACACACACACACACACACACACACACACACACACACACAGATTCGAGCACAGATTGTGCAGATCTGTGTGAGCGTTTAGCTCGTCCCTCTGAAGTGAAGCTCGACAAACTGCCCTCCTGTGCGTCTGTATCTGCCCGTCTGTCTCTCTCTGCTTTATCTCCCCGTCTCTGTCTTTTTTATTTTTCTCTCTCTTATATCGTCCCGTCTTTTTCTCGCCGTCTTTGCTGCGGCTCTTTCTCGTTATCTGTTCAGCTGCTCCCTCTCTCCCCCGCTGTTGACAGTAGATGAACCTGTCCTCCCCTACTGTTAGTTACCCACGGCCGCCTCGTCCCCCCGGACCCCTCCTGTCCTGCTCTTTGCCCTCCGGCCCCGCTCATCATTTGTAGCACATGACCCCCTCCCTCAGCCGCTCCTATTTTCAGCTCTGCGTCCTCCTGCCGTTTGTGAGATTTGAATCTGCCCTTCCTCGCACCATTCGTGCCTGCGTGCCGCGCCCACCTCCTGTTGCTCAGGTACACCCCCCACCTCCCGTCCTATAACATCAGTCTGTAATCCTTTGATTCGCAGAAGCCAGGGACGAATCACATGAACTCCTAAAGTTACATATCATTATGATTAACCCTTTGAAACCTGGAGCAGCAAGCATTTTAACGTTTGAACCCGGAGAAAATCGGTTTGATTTCTTTCAAAAACATGGAGAAAAAATACGTAGGTATACATCTTTTTTCCTGTAACATAATTTTAAGTATATTGTTATTGTAATTACAATTAGAGTTTTCTGGATCATTTTTAAACATTTTTTTTAAGTCTTTTTTTGGTGACCGTTAACTAATTTCTCGCTATTTGTGGGACGCTATTTTTGTCCCTTTTGTTTTAGAAAGAAATTAAATCAATTTGCTCAGTTTTCAAAGCTTTAAATTGCTCCTGACAAGAAAACTGATGTCGATCCAGCTTTCAGAGGGTTAAACAGAAAAACCTAGAAAATAAAATAAGTACATTCAAGGATGGATTACCAGCTGGGCAAAGCGGGCACCTGCCCAAAACTGCAGACCCTCAGGGCTTTCAGTCGGGACACGCGGTTCATTTTTGCCCCGGGGCCCCCGAGTGGGTTAATCAAGCGCTGACATTTCATGGCAGTCACATGTAGGTTTGTTGCCGGGACAAAACACTGGCAGTGAACACACACACGGCTGCCAGGACACAGATACACACTTGATTTGGCTGCTTTGTAATTTATTTCTGCAGAGAAAGAGGAGCCTTCATCTGTGACGGTGCAGCCGCTTCACAAAGGTAACGCTTCACAGTCGGCACGAAAAGGAAACAACAGTCATTCTTTCTACATAAATATAAAGTCTGAATGTTGTTTTAAGTTAAAAATCCTGAACCAGGTCTTTAACTTCACTTAAAAATGACATTTAACATGAATAAATAAATGATGGATGGATGTTTAAAAGCAAGTTTATTTCGATTGCAGCCGCTCAATAAAGTCGATCTGATATCGTCGTCATTTCTTCGTCTCGGATCAGAGTGAAGAAGATCTCGCTCTCTTCCTCCGTCCGTACGTACCGAGTCATGTTTTGTAGAATGTCGTGTGACTTTGTTGTACTTTTTCGCATTACCGCCACCCGTCGCTGCACGTCATATAAGCTGTAGAAGTTTCCACTTCAGTTTTGCAAAATATGGCTTTTTACTGCCTCATGCCAGCATAAAAACTTTTTTGCAATAAAAGGGAGGGTTTTTGTTTTTTGGGGTTTTTTTTAAATTGACATGTTTCCATTAGGTGTATTTTGTAATCGCAATTTCAATTTGCACAATTTAAGGGTTAACGGAAACCCGCCTAGTATAGTCTAAACGTGCAGGATCTTGTCCTGCAGTATCTTCACACTCAGACAAGAGAAAGACTTCATGACATTACTGAATCAAACCTTTTGAATCCCACATTAACATGATTCAGTAGTTTAAAATAATAATTTTTTAGGAAGTCTATATTCTGTTTGTTTGAACTGTTGAAGAGCAGAATTCAGAATGTCAGAAACCAAAAAAACTGGTTTCTTTCCAAATCCAGTTGTGCAGCTAATTGCTCAGCAGCGTCTCCTTTATGTTTCTGTGACTGTATCCGACAGATGCTGGATGTGTGTGTGTGTGTGTGTGTGTGTGTGTTTGGCGACATCACTTCTGTACGCCCCGTCGTCCCTCCTCAGTGTGTGATCCCCCTCAGCCTCTCTCAGGCAGTTAATAGAAGGTGACAGCGAGGCTCTGATATCGATACCTGCTGCATGATGAGGATTAAAGATCCACCGACTCCCCGCCACAAACACAGCCTGCGTGTGTGTCTTTTGATTATGTGTGTGTGTGTTTCTTGGTTGTAGTTCAGTCGGTGATCCTCGGTTTTGTGTGTGTGCATGTGTGTGTGCCCGTTGGTGTTTTTTGAAGAGGTGTTTTCTCGTTAAGAGTTGCTCGTTAGGGGTTGAAGGCGAAGCAAACAGGTGAGACGTTGCCGCGGTAACGGCGCCAACAAACAAGATCAGACTTTCATCTTCGTGTGCTCGGGAGGAGAAGAAAACACTCGGCCCTTTCATCTGCTTAAAGGAGTGGAGACAGAGACGGAATCAAAACACAGAATAGAGACGGAAAGAGAAGAAGAAAGTCCTGGAGGAAAAAAGAGATAAAGAGCGCTCAGGAGAGAGAGAACAGAGAGATGGAAAGAGAAGGATGACATTAGAAAAAGAGAAGAAAACTGTTGTTTCATCTTCTAAAACTGCAGGAAGAAACAAACCGTAAGAAGTGAAGAGAATGACAAAGAAAGAAAAAGAGATTACAAAAGATGGATGAAGAAATGAAAACAGAGGTCAGAAAAAAAAAGAGGAAGGTCCTTGAAAGGGTCGCGGGGGGGCTGGAGCCAATCCAGCTGTCATCGGGCAGAAGGCGGGGTTCACCCTGGACAGGGTGATAGATATATAGACCGACAACCGATCACGCTCACGGTCACACCTACGAGCAGTTTAGTTTTACCTGCATGTCTTTGGACTGTGAGAGAGAACCCAAAGAGACACGGGGAGAACATGCAAACTCTGCCCCGCCCACGGACCCAACCCCGTGTTAACTCGGGATCGAACCAGGGACCCTCTCGCTGTGAGGCAACAGTGCTAACCACGACGCCAGTGTGCCGCATTCGTGTGTTTTTATAACTTATGTCTAACAAATGACGACAAATGAAATCACTGAGTATTAAAGTTTCTTCTGAGGAGGCAGGATGCGATGAAACATGCAAATATCCAGATTTTTGGAGACTAACATTCATTCCAGCGGTGATATAAAGCTGAACACGGCCCGGGGGACACGAGTAAGGAGAGAGGGACAAATAGAGACAGACGAGAAAACCACTCTCATCTGCTAAAACAGCAGGAAAAGACAGAGGGACAAAACAAAGGAGATACAGAGAGAGGGCAGGAACGACTGGAAACTGAGAGAGGGAACGATGGAGAGAGCAGAAAGAGAGTAAAAACAAGAGAGATGGAGAGAACAGCCTGTAAAGTGAGACGCAGAAAGAAAAGAGGAAAGAGACGGATGAGAGAAAGAGCCGAAAAGACGAATATAGAGAGAAATGCAGACAGACAGAAGGAGATTGGATTTTATTGATAGCAGCGTTTTAACTGTGCGCGGCGTGTTCGCTCCGCTGCATTAGTGAGAACAGTAAATGCTTTCACTCACAAAGACTTCATATATCCTCCATTTGTTTACCGCTGCTGAATATTTTAAGAGTAAAGCTTTCATCCCTGAACCGCCGCCGCCGCGTGTCGAGCGGGCAAAAAGGACCTCGGCTAATAACTTACAATAATCAATAAGACCTGATGATGTCAGCAGTAATCCATTTTGACTTTCACAGGACGGCGGCGGAGCTTTTTGTCACCGACATTTCCTTTAATCAAACAACTCAACTGATTTTGTGAAAGCAGAGTCACTGCACGGCTTTGCTAAGATCCTATCACTCTGCTTTTCTTATTTCCATTTTAATTTGGATGGAGCTTTTGGCACTACAGTTCCCATCATGCTTTTGCAGTGACAGAATGAAACTAAGTACATTTACTGCAGTTCAAACTGAAGGTACTTTACTCGAGTATTTACATTTCTTGTTTTTCTCTCCTCTTTGACTTTATCTCAGAGGTTTTTCTTTTTTTTACTGCACTTTATTTGTCTGTCAGCTTTAGTTACAGGTGATACTTTTTCATCCTGTCAGTGGAAAATTAGCAAATTACACAAAACACCTTAAACTGAGATTGTCATTCAGCTAAATTACTAAAAACATGTGCTTGGGATCGGTTATCTCGTGCTGTGTTCACACACCTTTCACGTGCATTTAAACCTCTGAAACATGAGCAAATTGGTTTGATTTCTTTTGAAAACCTGACGAGAAGAACAACGAGAAATTGGCAAGAAATTACCCACAAATAATTTAGGGAAATGACAATGAAAATTTGTTTAGAGAAAGAGAGAGAAATCATCAGAAGATACTATTACTACTACCACTACTACTAATGACTATTATAATGATGATAATAATCATAATAATATTAATAATAATAACAATAATAATAATAATAATAGATAGGGAAGACTTATTTTTAAATTTATATTACATATTTATTTTTACCTTTTCTTTTTTTGTTTTTACATTTTTTCTTGTCTCTTTTTAACTAATTTTCAGGTAATTTTCTCTTATCTTTGCATATTTTTGGAAGAATTTAAGTCAGTTTGTTCAGGTTTCAAAGGGTTAAAGTCTGTGTTAAGGTTTCCCTAAAATAAAGTCAACTGCACAAAACACCTTTAAGTCTCCTCCTTTAGGTGTGCATACATTGTTCACGTCAGTATTTGAAGGTTTTTCCCTTATCTTTGTCTTATACTTTAGGAATTCCTGAAAGTTTGCTAAACCGTCGTACAAAAGACCTCAGCAACCACAGAAAGACAAAAGCTCCGCGCACCTCTGACTCTGTCTGAACCACAGCGACCGAACCGCTGCCAAAGTGCAAAGCATCCGTGTTTTCACAGACACGGGTGTAGTTTTTTTTCATGCAAATTGGAGGTGCTAAGTGTTTATCTTTGCTACCATTTTTACAAAAACGTGTCACTTTCTCGTTAACGGTGAAAGAAAAAAACTTTCTTACGACCTTTTTCTTATATGAGCACTGCAGCAGGACGCTGACCTCTCATCTCTGCCCTCATCGTCCTTCACTCTGGAGAATCCCAAAAAACAGAAACGTAAATGTCTCACCGTGGAGTCGAGCTCTCACTTTGTCAGAGTACTAAATTGATATGTTAATGCATCCAGGTTGCCAGGTTTTCACCATAAATGTCACAAACACGGCGGTGAAGTGAGTGGGAGAGCTACATCTTACTTTATTGTCTGCTTCCATTTTCAGTGAATTGCTCTAAAAGCCCTTAACGAATCCCGCTGACTTTCAGACCCCATTTATATGTGATGTTAAAAACCGTGGAGCGGGAAACAGATGGATTCTGGGTCAGCGGAGGCAGGGCATCAAGTTTCATCGCATAATGTTGTGTGACCCGTTCGAAGAAGTCTAATGAAATGATACAAAGCACATCATCAAAGAAAGTTCGATAATTTTTTAAAGAAGCGACGGTCACTGAGGTCCACCATGAAAACAGCCTCTGAAACTTTGATGTATTCATCTTCGGGTTATAAATCCGTCCAAAGATAGACACAGTGGAAATATATGGAGAGGAGTTTGTGTGAGAAAAGATGATTAGTTGTTTTATTAATGCTTCATCGGTTTTCCATCAGGTGATGAAATCTGTGATTGTGACAGTGTGGATGTTCTTCTAGATACTCAGAGAAATATTCTGTCATATTTGAGTTCTTGTTATAATATTCTGTGGTAGCTGTGTTCTTATTTGTACTCCCACACACATATAAAATACAGTAAATAAATATATAAATAGGTTGACAATAGTAATTAAAAAATAAATAATTAAAATACTGTAAATAAGAGGTAAATGAAAAGATAACAGCACAAAGTAAAATAGAAAATAATAATAATAATAAGATATTAAAAATAATAAAATGATATAGGGAGTAATAAAATTGTGAAACAGACAGAAATGTATTTAAAATTCTTGTCATAACTTGCATCCACTTTTCAGAATTTTAACTAAATCAAACCAGAACATAC
This sequence comes from Plectropomus leopardus, assembly GCF_008729295.1. NCBI lineage: Eukaryota > Metazoa > Chordata > Actinopteri > Perciformes > Serranidae > Plectropomus > Plectropomus leopardus. The sequence goes on along the minus strand of NC_056476.1, from coordinate 1,075,106 downwards.
AAATACCAACAGGCTAGAGTCACTCTTTTATTGCTGAAGTCATACATGAATCTGCTGACATGTGAGAGCAACTCTGTGTCACTCTGGGCACAGACAGAGCAGCTGAGCGTCACTCGAGCGAAAGTTAACCGTAGTGGTTCATATTTTCTGGGTCTAAAAGTTTGGTTTCACTCGCTCCTGCAGCAGCTGCTCCTTGAGCTGATGTTAAGGAGACGATATGCCGACTTGTCCAGTTGCGTTGGTGTAAACTGGCAGGTTTTTGGACAGTTTGCATTGCAAGAAGTTGCAAGTTTCATCTGGCTTGGTTGCAGATTTTTGGTGTGAGCTCAGCTTTATTTATTCATCAGTATTGTGGGATAAAGATCCTTGAGGTTTCATCCCTTTGACTTCATTTCATGCCCTTCACCTGTGATTCACGGGCACCCGAAACTGAGTTCCTCTCCAAAACAAGCCTTTAAATCTCAGGGGGGAGGCTGCAGATTTGTTTTACAAGTGTGTTTACTGTACCTGCAGTCTATGTGAAGAACCCCTCGAGGTTCCCGGACTGAAGTTTGGGAATCTCTAGCCTTGAGGTTAGAGGACAAGGCTGGGAGTGAAAGATTTATGTTTCCAAACCCTGAAGGAAGCGATCTCTGCACACTCCTGCTGCTCAACGACAACTGTCAAAGGTGGTCTTGAACAAACCTCCAGAGGCAGAATGTGCTGGAACTTCAGTCTTTTTATCAGTTCAGCCGGACAGAAACCGAAACAAAGAAATGAAGAAGTAACCAGGAGATAGCAAGTCAAGAGACGGCAACAGAGGATAAAATGGAGGAGAGAGAGGGAGTGAAACAGTGCGGAGAGGAAGACAGAAATGTCAGACGAGGAGAGAGAGAGGGAGAGAAAAAAGAGGGAGAGATGGAGAAGAGTATGCAAACGACAAAGTTTGGCTAGCTGTAGGCGGTATTAGCAGCAGCAGAGGGAATATGTGTGTGGGAACAAATTGTCGACAGGAATTCATTAGGCTCGTTGTGCGATAACGAGTGCTTGTGGTTTTAATTGACTTAATCAACAAATAGAATTAATCAGAGATTTCTAATTAATGGTAATTGATTGAAATATCCACTGGGTCACTGCGCAAGCAGCCAAAATTCTCCCCCTCTCTCTCTCTCTTTATTCCTGTCTCCCCACGCCTTACAGTTTGTCCTTGTCCTCTTTACGTCTCGTCCTTTCTCGCTGACGTTTTTCTTTCTCTTGTTTCTCAACATTTCTCTCATCTCTTTCTTTATTCTTTACTGTAATTCTCATCCTGTCTTCTCTCTTTGTCTTATTGCATCTGTTGGACTTTCCTTCTTTTTATTTTAGTTTTTCCCTATCAACCTTTTGACTTTTAAAAGATGGACTCACGTGTTAAATTTACTTTAAATCTGCATTAGCTGTGGCACGTTGATTCATGTTTGGTGAGACGTTGAATTGTGATCCAGGAAGTCCAGTTTTGATATCAGATCTGAGAGTTTGAAGGCTAAACCTTCAGCACAGAGGTGTCCGATCAGCACTCGTTAAGGAGTTAACAAATTTGTTTGGTTGCATCAGTGAAGTCTGGAGCCCTGACAGTTTATGTCTAAATAATAAAAATCATCTTTTCATCTCTTCATATCTGTCATGTCTGCGGCTGCGTAGCGAGTGTCACGACTGTTTGCTACCTCGAAAAATGTGTTGCATCATATATTTAAAACCTGGCTTTGAATATCTGGTCAGAGTTGTAGTCTATGCTTCATTGATTGGACAGTTTCTGTTTTATTTTATTTAGAATAAGCTGTTGCACAGCTGCTTGTTTTTAGCAGTTAACTGGAGCTTCTTGAGCTTCAAAGTTCGGTGTTAAACATTTTGAACACCATAGACTCGCTGTGATCATTTTTCACCAATATAAACATATTTGAAATGTTGCCTAGTCTTCGTCGAGTCTCTGACTCGTTTCATTTTGCTTTACTGTTTAAAAACACTGACATAGCAACCACACTAACAACCTCCACTCTCCTCTATCCTCTATCCTCTCCTCCCTCCCCGCCTGCTCTCCCTCCATCCCTCTCTTCACGGCAGGTCTCGGTAATTAGATTGTGGAGATGAGGAGGTGGAGGAGAGTTAAGAGGATTTTGTTTTTAGGAGAGGGAGATTTAAGAATGAGAGAGATAGAAGGGGGTGGAGAGGAAGAGAGAGATCGAGCTCCAGGGTGAGAGGCAGAGAAAGAGAGAGAGAGAGAGATGGTAAAGAGGGAATTAAAGAAAGAGGAGAGTAGATCCTCTTCTTTTTGTTTATCCCGAGTCGGTCACCCTCCCTGCAAGAGGGTGTTGAGTGACAGACGGAGAAACACACCGAGAGAGAGAGAGAGAGAGAGAACGAACCAGAGATAAAGACATCACTTGTTCTTTTTGTTTGTCTCCTGTCGGTCGACCTTGAAGTTGACCACATCGAGAGACGACGCACAGACGGCAGAAACCACACTGAGACATGAGGCTTCTCGTTAGGGTTCTCACATTTTCTTTTGGTCACGTTAAGCTGTAAAAATGACTCAAAGAACCCAGATTCATTCCAGAAAAACTCTGGACCGATACCAGTGTCTACAATCACAGTTTTAGCAGATACAGACGGGTCTGTTGTTTGTTTATTTGGCAAATACAAATGTGTATACAAATAAAATCAAATCAAATCAAATAGAAATTAGTACCTTTTTTATTGCTACCTTTAAACCTTTGGGACTGTTTGGTTCATTTTACGTGCTTTTCATTCTTCATTTTCTGATAATTTTGTCTGTGTTGATGCATATACGGCATTCATTTTGTCCAGATTGTGTATTTGAGTGTAATCAGTGAATTTGCAGCTCAGCTCCTACAATAAGTCTAAAATACACTGTGGAAACTAAATAGTTACATTCAGACTGTTCAGGTCCAAAAATGCTCCATTGAAACCCATTCAAACTGACATTTTTGATCCCACAGCCATCAGAGCAGAAAAACAGGACTTTGTCATTTTGGCTATTTTCCACCTGATGAGGTCATTTTGACCATATTTGGCATATGGAGGAAATACATGCTATTTCCACTAGGTGACCTGTCACAGTCAATGTAGCTGCTGATCACTGACATATCCCAGACTGTCAGCAGCAAAAAAACAACAAAAAAACAGACTGATTGCCATGACATTAAACGATGAGGTTTTGGCTCTAAGCTGCCAACTTTAGTAGGAGGTCAAAGGTCAAAGAAGCGAGCAGAACAGCAACACATCATCTGCAAAAAGCCAAATTGTAATCTTGAGCCCACCGTCATAAACAAACTCGTCTTTTTTCTCCACAAACAAAGTTTTTACTGATCAGCAGAATGAAGAGTTTTTAGGAAGCACCATGTCTTTTATTCACTATCTCTCTAACTTGTTGTCTCTTGTCTTTCTGTTGGACTTTGTCTTTTTGATCCTCCTTCATCTCCCAGTTATTTTGCGACTCACTAAAATCTTCTGTCTCTCTCCTGTGTTTTGCTTCACTCTACCTTTCCTCTCCGTCGACCAATCTCTCATACTTGTTTTTTCTGTCCACCTCATCCCTCCCTCCCCGTCCTCCGTCTCGTTTCTCTTTCTCTGCAGCCACTCCACGGCTTTCCATGTATTTTGGAAGAAAAGCTTTTTAGCAAATATTTGTCCGACTGTGTCTGTAGAGCCCTCTGAGTCAATATGGGCCCAGCCAGGCTCGACCCGCCGAAGAGAAAGAGAGAGAGAGAGAGAAAAAGAGAAAAGAGTGAGAGAGAGAGGGATCAGTGCATAAAACCCAGCAGTGCAGAAACAATAGAGACTTAGGATCCTCTCTTTCCCCTCTCTGTCTGAAAATAAACTCACACAAAAAATACTTTTGCTCCCTGAAGATGACCAAACTGCAATCATGATACTCACATTGATGACAAAAATTATAGTTCAATTATAGTTATAGTTAGTTTTAGATCAGTATTTAAATTCATCCCACTCACTTAGAAATATATTTTTAAAATGATTTTTATAGATACAAGAAAGTAAAAACTTAAATACATACCGTAAATGCTCTAATAGATGCCCTCTTTACTTGCCAGAAGTGGTGAGTTTCTCATAAAGATACTAATTAATTTGCAAAAACATGACTTTATTCTGCAAATAATGGTTACAAAGTCGACATGATGCCTTTAACTAACCTAATAATCAGACTGAATAGCAACGTCACTTTTTTTTCGAGTTGTCTTAACCAACCAGTTGCATCCTGTTAAAATCATTTTCAGTTTAGAAGCGAACGTTTCCATAACGGTTTCAGAAATAAGTTTATATAAAAAAAATGTTATTTATAGAAGTCTTGTGCTGCTGCATTGATCTTATCCTCGCCGATTTTTCTGGCTATTTTTTCGGGCTCTGTCGCAGGAGGATGACACTTATTCTGACCTAAAAAGCTCCATTTGGTTGATTATCTCTCCAAAGATGAAAAGCAGCCTTCAGTCTTTTGTCAGCGTCTTCAGGACTCCCTTCAAACTCTGTATTTTAGGCAGGAACGGTTCCTTATGTCCCATAATGTTACACTTTTGTAGGTTTGCATTGGAGCTTTTCCCACTTTTTGGATAAGATAGCAAAACGGAAACATAAAAAGTTGGTTATTATTCCTTAACTCCAAGATTAAACCTACAGGAGACCTCACGCCTAACTGGAACTTCAAACGTGTTCTTTTTTTGGCTAATAAATTCTGTACAACTAAAAAGTGTTAACATATTGACTTTTGTACGGATCAAATTATATGTAACAACAAAAATCTAATCTGGACGGTAACATTCACTGTCCCCGCTGCCTCCATCAGCTGTTGTGGAAGGCAAAAATGCCTGACCCGTTGGGCAGTCCTGTCTCCAACCACCGAGGGAGGCTGGCGAATCCAGTCAGGTCCGACTGAGGTGTTTACTTGACAGGACAGCTCGACTTCGAATCGAAGGATCTGGTTTGTTAGTCCAACTTTGAAAATTGATTTAGTTCGATTTCAGTGGGACTTGCATGTTTACGTGTGTTTTAAAAGTCCAGTTTTAGTCACAATAACACAATAATTTAACTTTTTCTGTCATGTAAAAGTACTGAATGTCAGACTGAAGATGAGTAAAGAAGTGAGACAAGTTGACGATTCTGTCTGTTATCAGGCGAACTTTGACACTCAGCGCAGCTTCCTATTTTCATCTAAAGGAAATAATTCAAGATTTTTGTTCTGCATTCTTACAAGGTGCAGCAGTTATCATATAAAATATGAAAACGTGCTCAGAGCACGTGATGAGACGGTAACGAGCTCGCCAGAGTGTGCACTGCTGCATCCTGTCCATCCAGGTGAAGGTTTTTAGGACGTCTCATGTGTCCAACCCCAGTACTGCTGTGCATTAGCATTGTTTTTGGAGTTTTTGTTGCTCAGATCCTAATAAAAATGTTAATGTGTTTTTTTTGTTAAGTCAGAGCAACAAAGACCTGTGAAATAAGCTTTGGGTCGCAGCCATTAGGCGGCCAGCGTAAACAGCTATATTGATTAAAGCAAATCATTTCAGTCTCCCGTTAAGCTGCTATCATTTGTTACCAAGTTATGCAGTTACAAAGTGGATGAAATCAGATCTCAGGGACATTCCCAACGCCTGACTCGTCTTCACCGATCAAAGGCTGACGGGAAGAAGTTTTTCAGCTCGGCAGCTCATATTTATAGTAAAAATATTTCTCGGTCAATGACTTCGACTTTCTGTTGTCGGAGCAGACTTTGTGGAGCAGATTTTAGAGTTATGACCGTCGTCCTCTGACTCTAACACGCTGAATTATTGTTCCAGCTTCAATCTGGTTTAATTCATCTTCCTGTGCTCGCCCCGCGCTGTCTGCTGCAGTTATTTGGCGCAGAGCGAGTATCACTCAGTCGTTTTGTTGTTGTTTCGAGCCTCCCTCCTTCAACGTAATACACACCTCCTGTTTGGAATAAATTTATCTGCAACCTCACAAACACACACCGGGCTTGTCCTCTTGATCCTGTCTGCTGTATTCTGCATCCCCATCTCCTGTTTAGACAACAGGCGAGCCACAAATATGCTAAACTGAAGAGAGCGAGAGCGAGGAGATGAAAGACACAAGAAGAAGAGTTGAGTGTGTGTGAGGGAGAGGCAGAGTGTGTGTGTGTGTGTGTGTGTGTGTGTGTGTGTGTGTGTGTGTGCACGCACAGGAAAGAGAGCAAGTGAGAGAATCCCATTTCTTTGTAATAGTGTTTAATATTTATTGGAAAAATGTAAAGAAAATGTAAAGGAAGTGCTTTTCAGCGAGCGGGCAGGATTAGCATAAATAGTTTGGGGCTTGGACGTGTTTGGTCGCTGCTGCAGAGGAGTAAGGCTGTCCCCTCTATGCTGTCACACACTCAGAAATACATGCATATGTTTGCACACACACGCACGCACACACACTTGTGCACACGCCTGCATGAGTAAACATGCAAACACACACACACGCTGACCTTTGGGTGTGGAAACTCATCAGCATATAGTGATTTATAATAGGCACTGCCAATCCTTGTGTTTCTTTTTCCTCCCTTTTTTGCATTTATTAGACAGCAGCAGAGAGCCAAGCAGAGGGGAGACTGTTGGCTGTTGTCATTTATTTTATGCACTGTTACTGCTGATCAGGGATCTGCGTGCTGAATTTGACTTTATGCTAATTAATTGTTATGAATGACCTGAATTAAACTGCACCGAACTGTGGAGAATGGAAAGAAGAAATAGAGCCAATTTAGCTTTGGTTTGTTCTTTTTGTGTTTTATTTTGATTTAAAGGATAATTCCACGTTTCTTACAACTTTGGGCTCATTTTCATAGTTTTGTCATTTCAGTCAGAAATAATGTTTGATAGTGTCATTTGTAATGTAATTTGTTTGCAGCGATTGGATGACAGTAGATGGACATATTGTAACTGTGGTATTGATGCTGATGTGAGAGTGACAGTAACAGTACATATTGTACTTGTGAGCTATACTTAATGCCTTTATGGTGCTGGTCATGATGCTGCACAATTGTGACTGTCGTGACCTGAAGATGGTGATGTATTCCACATTGGAAACGGTTGAAGTTATTAGGAGACACCCACTGAATTATTGTAGGCCCTGTAGAGTTATGGTGGACACCTGTTAATCTGCTCCTGTGGAGCTTGAATGTGCACAGGTGCAGTTTGTGCTTTATGGGTTTTTACTGTTTTTATACTTGCTGACACATAAATTACCCTCTGGGACAAATAATGAATTGAATCGAATCGAATCGAATCGAATTGCCTCATTAATTGCTGAGATCTGTGAACACATCATTACATTACACTCTGATGTTTCAAGAAACGAGCAGTCACATGATCAGACAGTTTGTTCAGTTTTTTCCAATCCATAGGTGTAGATTTCGGGACATAGGCTGCCACAAATAAACATTGCACACTGCACAGAAAAACTGTGTCCCTCCTTTTCTGTTTACTACAAGAAAGCAAGAAATGTAAAATAGCAACATTAACAGCAAATGGAAGATGTTTCATGAGCTTAAAATCAGCTGTTGTGTTTGTATCTGGAGTGTAATAACTGGAATATTTGCTGCATTAATATTTGTTGACCTTTTTCTCTTTCTTGTCACCCTCCAGTCTCTGTGTTCGGAGGTGCGAGCCCGACGCCGAGGAGTCGCTTCTGTTCTGAAACTCTGCCAGAAGCTGCTGCAGCAGAGCCAGGTGGGTAATTTAAAACCACAAAATGTATCGCATCACAGTTGACCTGACAAAAGTTGCACCAGCAGAAAACAGAACTAAAAAACAAATTAATTAATTGGACTTAATTTTTAAGGTAAAATATGTACACATTAACATTTTAGAAACTGGTAAAATTAGCTTGATTTTTGCATTTAGGTTTATCTTTATTTTGTAGATTTTTTAAAAATATTCCCTTCATGAAGCCCTGGAGAGTCGGTGTCAGACCCTCATGAACCAGTTTGACCTTGAAGAGAGGAATTATATTGTCGTGCATGTTTCAGATTTAATCATATGATTAGTATGATAATAGCTTTTATAATTCTGACAAAACTCTCTGCAATCCCCACCTCTGGGACAGTCGGGCCCCATGGCGGAGGTGGGCCCAGAGGCGGAGCAGCACCGTGAGGCCCTGCAGCTGCTGTCGATCAACCTGGAGAGGAGGTGGGAGGCGATCGTGATGCAGGCGCTGCAGTGGCAGAACAGACTGAAGCGAGAGCTGGGAGAGCAGCAGGTTAGAGCGCTCTGACATTTACACTTTACATCCCTCACTCGACACCGCAGGCAGTCAGCTGACGCACTGTTACACTCAGTGAGCATGTCACCGTTTGATTTGATGCTAAGATGCGGCGTGAAAGACAGATGGTGCTGTGATTGAAGCGGCAGTGTGTTTTAGTTATGGAGCAATCTTTCCGACCCGAGACGGCGCCGTGATGTTTTGTGAAATGAGCAGCGACTCTGAAACAAAGCACAAACTTTGACACGAGTATTAAGTGATGTTTCCTTTTATTTCCTCCTCTTTTCCCTTAGATAAAACCGAGCAACAAAAAAAAATATTAAGGTCTAGGTAACAGTTTGGTTGTGGTGAGGTGAGACAGAATTTCTCCAAGATTTCAGGGGCCAGTCGGGTTTATGAGAAGACTGTATTGCTTAATGGTTTCCTAGATCCTTAAACACTCAGTTTTTGCCTTTTGTACTTTATTAGGAGCTTCTCATTGCATCTTTGCATCCATTAAATGGAGATACGATACGATACGATACGATACGATACGATACGATACGATACGATACGATATGCTACGCTTTAGTGTCCCCTTGGGGAAATTGGTCTTGGACTCCATAGAAGAATCAGATTTCTATCAATTTTCAGAACATCTCTTGCCAAGTTGCTTGTTGCCTTTTTTCCCATATTTTTGAAAGAAATCGCACCGATTTGCTCTGGGTTCAAACTTGTGAAAGGTTTCAATGTGTTATAATGTTCTGACATTTTTTACATTTATCGAAAAAAATGCTGGTGCAGATATTTTGACTAATTGTTTAAGATTTTGATCATTCTTGCCCAAAAGTGGAGGTAATATCCTGACGCTGGTGCCTGAGGAAAGGTCAAGGGGTCACTGAAAGGGTTAGGAGACTCCCAGTGGAGACCATGAACATCCACAGATGTCATGGTAATTGATAGAAGGATGGACTGATATCCAAACAGACTAACTGTCATCATCCATCCTGCCACTCTGCTGCTGTCAGAGCAAAACTGTCTGTTTCTGCTGTGACTTTTTAAAGCCGGCGGAGGCTGAAGCTTTGAACGACGGCTCCATTCGGAGTCAGTGAAACAGTCCACAGGCAGCCAGTTGATAAAAACTAATCTGTTAGTCCTCCGGAGCGATCAGTGTCACAGAAACAATGTTTTCTCTGCCACCTCCTCCACAAACAAAAACCAACTTGGCAAATGAGATTTTAACACTTTGACAGTTTGCATATCAGAACACCACGCGTGTCTGCCGCCATGACGGCGCGTCGCCAAACGGTTTGTCTTATTAGAAATCTTCAGCCAGTGAAGCGGCTCGGGTCCCACGTCTCAGGTGCGAGCCGCTCGCTGCAGGATGACAGCTCAGCACGTGCAGCTCGTCTGAGGACGCCGAGGAGCGAGCGCCGGGGTTGCTGGGAGAAATACCGCTCATGAGGGAACCGTCCGGAGCCGAGCTGCTCGGGCCCGGCGAGGTGCGCAGAGAGAGCAGAGCACTTCATTCAGCTGATGTCACGTGAAGGCAGAGAGCTGCAGCAGAGCGGAGCTGTTATGGATCTCTAATAGTGATAAAGGAGGAGTACATTTAAATATGACGTCAAGCGTTTTTCAGACACACAAACCGTCGCACTAATGTAAGCATGCAACGCTGCTAAGACACAAACGCACACACTGAGTGACGTTGATGTGAATGCATCGATTGTGTTACATAAATGCATAAAGAGTGTCATATGCATTTGAGAACACACACACACACACACTCACAAGCCGGGACAATTTATTGATCGCCACCAATTAATTGACGGATCGCCGTGTGTTAAGAGCTCAGAGGAGAGTGAAGGAGGGAGAGGAGACTGAATATGAAACTGTATATAAAGGAAATATTTTAATCAGTCCCTCGAGGATTTCACGCGCTGTTTAGCAGATTTCTGTGTTCTGAAATTGCTGATTTTCTAAAAAAATTTTGTTTTTTTGCAATGAAATTTAGGGTGCAAGAGAAAACTGCAGACATAATTGTGATCTTGGATTCAGAGCTTTCTGAGTTTCACTGGCTGGGAGGGATCGCCAACGCGTTCTCATCACAAGTCGTCACATGTTGCCACTTTGCAATGGACTTCTGCGTCTACATATTACGCTCGAGGTAACCTTCTGCGTCTGCTGACATTCAGGGATGCTGATAGCGTGACGTCATCAAATGCACATGGTGGGACGACGCTGCACGTGGTTATGTTTAGGCACCAAAAGCTCATGGCGACCAACGCGATGACGAGTTAAACAGTTTCTGCAGAACAACTTGAAGCAGAGATTAGTTGTTTTGTGGTTTAATCTCTTCTTTTTTTGTGGGTTGTGAGCTGTTACATTCATGCAGTTACCTTTGCAGAGATAAATAAAGTTGTATTGAATTGAACTAAATTGAATCCAGAATCATCAGAGGCTCTTTGAGTTGGGTGGAGCGGAGGCTCAGTGATGAGTGAATATGTGAGAATCAAACCAATTCTGCTGAACATGTGAGATGAGACTCTCCCTCTCTTCTCTCTCCCCTCTACATTCACAAACACACAAACACACACACACATACACACACACACTGAAGAGGAGGAGAAGACAAATAACAGAGGCCAGACTCTCTGACCTCGCTGCCTGGCTGGAGAGTAATTTCACTTCTAGTGGAGATGGGAGAGGAATAGAGAGAAAGAGAGGGGGAGAGGGAGAGAGGAAGAGAGAGAGGGATAGAGAAAAAGAGAGAGAGAGAGGGGGAGAGGGAGAGATAGAGAAAAAGAGAGAGAGAGGGGGCGAAGTGCAGAGCGAAAGAACCACAGAGGCATATATCTGGGTGGTTTAGCTTATAAATGAACACTTCTGCTCAGTGATAAAACGATTGTCCTCTCCTGGTGTGTGTGTGTGTGTGTGTGTGTGTGTGTGTGTGTGTGTGTGTTTGTGTGTGTGTGTGTGTTTGTGTAAATGAGTCTGCCTGTTTGCGGACAAATGGCTGCTGGTGTGCAGGTTTCAACTGGCTGATGTTTATGTGTGACTGTTTCTTCATGTATGAAGGCAACATGTGCATGTTTTATCTAAATGTGTTTGTGTGTGTGTGTGTGTGTGTGTGTGTGTGTGTGTGTGTGTGTGTGTCAGTGTCTTGTCTGACTTTACAGGCTGACAATAATCTGATCATTGCATACAGTCAGAGATTAGTTTGACTCAGATGTTTAAAAAGGACATTTACAGCATTGCTGTTCACATTTTAAGGAGATCTTTTAAAAAGTGTTTTTGGAACCAAAACAATACGTCGATTAATCAGCTGTTTGATTGTCAGAAGGATATCTGCCTCCAGTCTGGACATCCAGCGAATCGTTTGAGTCTTTAATGAAGAAAAAACATTTTTTTGGTTCCAGTTCCTCAAAGTTTTAACATCTTTGTAGATTCAAGATCTTTAACTGTTTTTGACAAAACAAGCAATTTCACCACAGAAATATGGAGTGCGTGATTTACATTTTTCAGTATTTTTTGACAGTTTTATATTATATAGTATTAAATAATTATCACTGAAGTAAACTGGAAAACTCCACATTCACTGGTTGACAGAGTTTTCTGATACTAGAGGAAACGTCAGGAGTTAAAAACATTAAAAGAATAGTTCAACTTGTCTTTTTTTAATATGCGTATTCTCGTTCTTGCATTGAATAAGATGAGAGGATCAATATAACTCCTCTTATGCGAACAACTAACCATCTTCTGGCTGTAGCCCGATATTTAATGCAGAGACATTATCGCGGAGGGACATCGATCTTTTCCTTTAACTTTCAACAAAAAAGCAAATCAGCTCAATTTACAAAATATCAAACTCTTCCTTAAGGATTCATCCTCTGAGGATAATGAATATCCAACACCGATATCATGGCACAGTGAATACTAATATAACGCTTCGTATGATATCCTACGAATTAGCGCCCCACAAATGACGTTAACGTAAAGTTACGTAAGGTCTGGACATAGTTTGCGTTTGAGCTAAGTAAGTTAGAAAGTAAATTATACACTAAAGCCACACATGAAGATCATAAGACAGCAGGCTTATTTTGAGCGTCTGTATTTTGCTCTTCTGTCAGTTATGATTTGCCTTCGTTCATAACTGATGACTGTAAGTTGCGGTTTTATGGGCACATTAATAGACTGACTGAAATAATGTCGACCAGTTCACCTGATTGTAACCACGTGGCATTCCTGTTAGGACGCACATGAGCTCATGGTAGGGTGTAGGGCTGGGAAACATGAAAGTATTATTTTGTATCAACATATGAGACTATATATCATCTTAGGTATTAGATATTGTTATATCGTGATGTGGAATAAATGGTGTTTTTTTCCATATTTTAAAAGCTGCTTTACAGTAAATGACCTGAACCATTTTTCTTATGGTTTTTCTCATGTTTCCTTAACCTATCAGACAGTTCTACTTGTTTTAATACTTGTCTTTACCCATATAGTCATTATATCCACATTACTCATGATTATTGATCAAAAAAATGAAATTGTGTTAGTATTTTTGCAAAATAGTCATTCCAACAAAAATGTTACATCAAAGAGGGAATTTGGTTAAAAAAACAAATTGTAATGTTTGATTCTGCCTCTCAGTGTCAGCATTAATAAAGTGCTTTTGTGGAGATTTGAAAATATCAAGATATACATCATGTATCAAGATATCGCCTTAAAATATCACTACATAATTTTTAGTCCAGCCCTACAAAGGTGTCGGAAGAAAACCATCACTTTCAGATGGGAAGCGAACATTGGTGTCCCGCATGAAAGTCTGGGGTTTGTTGGATCAGCCCACCGTTTCCCGCCCACAAACATAGTGCTTATGTTACGTTGTTACCGACCGCGTTTCAACCTCACGCCGTCCTGCAATCAGCAGGTGCTGTCCGACCTTCCAGCATCGTATGATAAGACCAAGATCGACTCTGTGCGGCCGCGTTCTCAGCTGACAGCGTTTAATGGTTCATTTTGACCGTGTGATTTAGTATCAGAGGCGCTGCGATGAGACGTTTTCCTCTCTTCTTCTTCAGTGACTACATGTGTCGGTGCATGTACACAGGTTCATAAAGCAGATGAAGGATCCTGTTTTGTTACTGATTGGATGTAAATGAGTCTAAATGAAAGCTGCAGGGCGTTGTGGGGATGAAGTTTCAGCAGGTATACCTGTTAGTCAGATGTAATATATGGAAATTATATTTTAGAACACTTTCCTCGCGATTATGAAATATATTTCTGAGCGGCGTTATGAGCAACATATGGAGGTTTTCATTCACCGTTTGCAATTACATTCAAAGCAGCCTGTCTGCTCCTCCACTCTGCATGGAGAGGTGATTTATCTGCGCGCTTCTATTCATTTTGAATCAGAGCGGTGACGCTGGGCTCCCTCAGCACTTTGACAACCGGTACAGCAGAGAGCCAGCAGAGACCGGAGCAGCGGCGGCAGCTCCTGGAGGAGCGCAGGCACATGAATAATCACCCAGACGCTGCTAGATAGCTCCGCTCTCCTTGGGCCTTCCAGCAGATGCTATGCTAACAAATGGGAGCAGTCAAACCACAGCTAATGGGAAAAAGTTTCCCGTTTTCACCCAAAAAAACACTGCGCAGGTCCCTGGCATGCACACCAACACAGACACACACAAACACTGTCAGCAGCTGCGATTAAGGAGGTAAACAGAGCGAGGTGGAGCGGCTGGAAACACTGAGATCATGTGAGCAGAGTCACAGTGAGGAAAGCTGAGCAACTTTCTCATGTAAATCAGCACGTTGTGAGGCAGATTGACACCAAATTACTGAATCCACTCTCAGAGGATGAACCCTTTAATGGCCTGAAAGTCAATTTTTAACCCTTTGAAACCTGGATCAACCTCAGTCTTCTTCTGCTGCGATCAGACGCCTTTCACAAGCTATAGCAAATTGATTTCACAAACATGGGGAAAAAGACAATGAAAGAAATCTCCCACAACTTGCAAAAAAAATGCAAAGGGTGACAAGAATATTAGCTAAAAAACTGCTCACAACAAAGTCTGTAGATTATCTCCAGTAATCGTGTCATGATTTCTGGAAAGAGACATCACTGTTGATTTTTTCAAATCTATTATTTTGGCACTTTGAGCACCACAAACAAATATTTTTGATTTCGGGTTGAACTGTCCCTTTAAGGTCCTCAGGTACCACACTGGGACTCCTGGCTGCTGTAAAGTGGACAGAATTTAATGAATTTTTAATAGCATTACTAGACTTCGCCCACAACTTTAGAAATGAGATGCTGTGTGTTTGTGTTCACCACTTAATTCACAGCTGAAAACTCAATCTTAACAAGTCCATTAGGCAATTATTGAGTCCTAAATCAATAAGTTTCAAAAAATCCCTTGAAGCAAGTTTAGCTTTCCTGATTCTGGACGGGAAATCTGTTACGTCTTATTTCATGTAACTGACACTCATTTCTGGGATATTTCTAAAATAGGGTTTAATGGCTCACATTTCTTCTTTTCAGATGTGAAGCCAAAATTTGGCTTGTTGGAGGGGAAATTTACTATATATAAAACTAAATATAAAGCTAAATATAGCTTGGAAGTTTTGGAAAAGTCATGGAATTTTGTTTCACAAACCTGTACAATAACACATGATGTGTTCAAGGACCTTTGGAAATTTTAAATTCTGATGATAGTTTCAGTTTCTGGCTGTGATAAATGGTGAAACTTTGGGTGAGTTTTAAAGAAAAGATGGTGTCCAAACCTTATTCTTAAAATCACCCCAAAAATGTGCTCTTTTTAAAATTAACAAAATATGTTTAAAGAAAAAAAATTGCAAAAAAAGTTTACTTAAAAATCACGAATTAAAAAAAAGATAAAATAGCCTAAATGTTTTCCAATTTAAAATTTTAAAAAGAAAACAATAAAAAAAAAACATATATGTATTTTACTAACCCATTATATAGTAAAAACAAAAGAACCGATAAGGAGTATCGATGGTGGTTTCAGATAGATGGATAATCTCTCTTCAATGGTCTTTAAAATTTGCCTGACAGTCATTGAAAAGTCATGAAAAAATGTATTTGTAAAAATGTGTATGAACCCTGTATTTAAATCCAGAGGGTCCCGTCTTTAAGTGCTGAAAAAGAAATGCAGCTCTCTATTATCATTTAAAGTGCAGAGGATGTTGTATTTTGTGCCATCAGACACTGTGGGAGTGGAGGTGATGTTTTCTCAGATGTCATGTATCTTGTTTTGGCACCGAACTCTTTAAAGAGACGTGTTGAAAATCCCGTGTCCTCTCCTCGAGAGCGCCGTCTCGACTCGGGCCGCCGTTTTGAAAGAGACACACTGACACCCGGCTCTGACAGAACACGTTCTGTGATCATTTAAAAAAGAGTAAAATCAGCCCACCCCAAAGCAATTGCTCATAAATCTCAACACAAATTATTCCGCTCTGGAACAAAGCGATGAATTATTCAAAAACGACTTCTGAGAGAAAGAGCACGGAGCTGAAAACCCCAAAGTAAATACGTAATCAAAAGCCTTCAGAAAGCTCGGCTGTCTAAAAATATGCTTAGACACAGGAATTCTTCCCTTCCACAGACATAATTATACAAATTGCTCCGCGTCTCGTTAACAAGAGAGGGGGGTAATTCGTATTAGCCATTCATAGCCTATTAATCTAATAAACTAGTTGGCTCTGTGTGTGTGTGTGTGTGTGTGTTAGTGGGCCTGTGTAATGAATTTCTATTAGATTTGTGTTTATTCCCCTTGTGCTGATAAGGGAGATGGGGGTAATGACTGAACTGGGTTTTGCCACTGCAGACGCATTCAAAAACACATTCAGCGCTGAGGGGAGAGGCTATCAATCAGCGTAATCCAATCAAATCGAGTATTTGATGACCCACGAAAACCTTGTATATAATTTATATCTGTAATTTATCTCATTTCTATAATTTTGTAACAGTTTACAGCTGAATTGCGGCTATTTTTATGACCCACCGTTGGAGGGGGGAGGTGACGTCTGGTGTGTGGCGTCCACAGAGGCGTAAAAAAAAACAGGGTTCATACACATTTTTACTGATACATTTTCATGACTTTTCCATGACTTTGAAGGGGAATGCAACTTTAAATAAAATAACTATTTATTTTGCTGCCAAAATTTTGGCCTCTTTTTTCTTGTCTTTAATTTTTATGAGGGTGAGTTTTACGGAAAAAAAATATTTTTTTTGTGATTTGGCCTTTTTTCAATGTTTGTTTTTTAAAGAGAAAAATATGCTTTTTTCTGTCCAGGTCCTCACATACAGTACAAATAATTATAATATAAAGTAAAATGTACTGTATCTGCATAAACGTAAGACCCTCGATGAACCCTTGCTGTATTTGGGGACTTTTCTTTGCTGCAGATGTGACCCAGTTCATTCAGAGTGCACTTTATTTTATTTTTTTACTTTTTCAGATATTTCTTTTTGGCAACAGAGCAAAAGAGAAAAACGAGGCTGGACATGCAGCAGGATTAAAACTTTGGACGTTGTGGGTTTACGGTTTGTGCTTCGGCAGCTGAGCCGCTGGGATTCCTCGTCATCCTCGCTGAACACTTTCAAACATGTTTTTTCTCTCTTTCTTCCCTGTTGCCTGCAGGTTCCTGGGAGCTTTCTGGAAGCCGGTCTCGTCGACCTCCACCAGATGAGCCCCGTCCCCGCTGGTCCAGTGGCACCGCCGCCGGATGACTCCTGGGAGTGGGATGAAACGGATATGACAATCACAGAACTTGAGCCACAAGAAATATCAGAACCCGACCTCATGCACAACCTCCCCTCAGAGCCAGACCTGCCTTCGGACAGCGCTCCGTCCAACGGGAATCAACCCGATGGGATTCAATCCGGTGTCCCAGCCAGTCTAAATCCTGAGACCACGTTCAGCACGTGTGGATCCTCCTCAGAGGTTCAGTCGAATGCGACCTCCCAAACTCTCCGCCCAAACAACAACATCTACCAGGTGTACAGCATCCATACTGTCGAATTATACCGACAGCCTCAGTTTCCTCTCTCCTCCTCCTTGCTGCACAAAACCAAATCAGGAAAACGGAAACAGCACCTCCTCCTGAAGAGCCTGAGTAAGGACTCCTCATTCTCCTCCATCGAATCTCTGCCAGACCTCGTGGGAGGTTTGATGTCAAACAGCCGAGGAGGAGACAGAAACGTAGGATACCAGGACAGCGAGAGGGAGAGCGGCAGAGGGAGCGGCCAGTCGGTGAGCAGTCGGCGGTCAGAGAGCGAGAGCGGCATCGTTAGTGATACAGGAGACACGGAGACGACGGCAAACTCTGAAATCCAGGGGGAGGAGGAGGATCAGGGTGACGAGGAGGAGGAGGAGGAAAAAGAGCAGAAGAAGGATGATGGGAGTCACGTGACTCGGCACAAAGACAATATGAGGCACAACCAAAGAGCCAAGAACGAGGAGAACGTGAAGGAGAAAGGAGTGAGGAGAGAGGAGAACAGAAGAAACAGAGAGGAAGAGAAAAGGAGGAGGCACAAGAGAGGAGGAGGCGAGGCGGTGGAGATCCTAATCAACGGGCGTGGAATCCTGACTCCTGCTGACTCCGACTCTGACTTCGAGGTGGGAGGACTCGGTGTGGACTCCTCCAAGCCCTTCATGTCCCGCAGTGACATCACAGGGTTCAAAGTTGAGCAGCTGAGCGGTTTGGAGACTCCTCCAGCTCTCAGCCGCCGCGCCTCCTCTCCGGTTTTATCTCAGGGCTCCTCTCTGGAGTCCCTCCTGGCTCTGGGTGTGGAGCTGTTTCCCTCCAAAGACCAGCTGCACCGGAGCGCCTCCCTGGAGAGCTGCTTGGCCCCGTGCCGCAGCGCAGAGGAGACCGGAGGCAGCCTGGCCAGCCTCGGGGAGCTGGACCTCGGACTGAGCAGGGAGCTGGACGGAGGTGAACCCGGAAAGGAGAACGAAAGCGTGCAAGGAGAACCGTCCGCTGGGGAGCTGAGCCGAAGAACTCTCGACCTCCTGAAACGTCTGGAGAACATCCAGAGCCCGCTGGAGGCCAAGATGACCCGCAGCGTTTCTGACATGACGCTCCGCAGCAGCTCGTCACACCGGAGCAGACTCCCCGCCTCGCCCTCGCTCGGTGGTCGACACGCCCCCCTCTCTGGGATTTCACGGAAAGGACCGCCATCGCTAATCAACGAGAGTTCAGCAACGGCGTCGCTAACGGAGCTCAGCAGCGCCGAGGACTCCTCTCTGGGGTCTGAAGACTTCGCCATGCTCAGAAATCAACGCCACGTCTTCCTGGATCCCGCCACAGGAGCCAACGCCAACTCAAGCTCTTACAGAAAACGTTGCCACGGAAACAGCCGAGGAGCACAAGGGTTGGATGAGGCAGACGCTGCGAGTTTGAGTCTGGTGGTGAACGTCTCCTACACGTCAGCGTGCACTGATGAAGACGAGGACGACAGCGACCTCCTGTCGTCCTCCACGCTCACGCTCACAGAGGAGGAGCTCGGGGTTCGGGACGGAGAGGACGAGGAGGAGGAGAGGCTAAGCGGCGGCTCCTCTGGTAACGATGACGATGAGGACGATGACGAAGAGGAGATGGAGGGCTCGTATGTCCTGGGGCTGGAGTACATGAAGAGGGAGCTGCAGAGCTGGATCCGATGTCCTCGAGCTTCGTCTTGCTCTTCTAAATCAGAAGCAGGTCTGCGAGACGAGCTGCAGTGTGGCACCAACCTGTCCTCCTCCTTCACCTCCTCGTCTCACAGCAAGGACCAAAACTGCTTTCAAAACCGCTCCAAATTAGCAGAAAGTAACAGCGGCAACAACAAAAGAGAGAAGAAAGAAAAGGAGGAGGAGGAGGAGAACCGGAGGAACGCGACCAGAAGCTACATCAGCCAGTTTGTGGACGACGTGGAGAACGGAAACGTGGACCAGAGCTGTTTGAAAGGGAAAGACGAGGACGACGAGCTTCTCCGAGAGGAGTCCAGCGTGTTCACAAAGAAAGGAGAGTCGCTGAAGACTTACGTGCTCGCCAAAACAGGAGAAACGGTTCAGGACGTCAGCGACTTGATCGTCAAAACCGAACCAACCAATCAGCTTTCTCCATCGCCGTCCTGCGAGCTCCTCCCCCTCCTGTCCAAACGTGCGTCCTCTCTAGTGGGACAGCTGAGAGGGGAGCTGCCCTGCCACAGCTCCTCCTTCCCCTCGCCTCCTTCTCTCTCACCCATCGAGGACTGCAGATCCCATGATGCATTGCACAGGCCAGCAGCCGGAGGACGGAAGTCCATCACCAGTCAGGAGAAGTTCAAATTCTCGTCTTTTGTGACGGAAGAGACAAAGAGGGAAGTCAGGGACAAAGCTTCGTCCCTGCCACCCAGAAAACGGCACAATTCTCACTCCTCCTGCTGCAGCCTCCTCCCCTCCCCCTCCAACCTCCGGCCCCGCAGCGTGGACGACAGCAAGGAGAACGTGCACGACTTTGTGATGGAGATCATTGACATGACGTCACTGGCGCTGAAGAGCAAAGAGAGTCAGCCCGAAGAGCCGAACCAGAGCGACAGCAACCAGTCCAACGCGGACCAGAGTCCTGCGCCACTGACACAGATCAGAGACAAGGTGCACCATCGAGCTTTAATGCACAACTCCGATTAAAAAAGTATAGAAAAACAGTCAAAAAACACAATCAAAATGTTTTATTGCAAATACAAAACCCCAATTTAACAGAGACAGTTCGATATGGCTGCTGCTGTCGGTGGTAAACGTATGAAATTACCAAATACTTCCGAAGATGCAACATGTATTTGTCCTATTTGACCTCATATATTCTGTACATTTTGAGGACGAATCCAAAAGTATCAAAAGTTATCTCAGTTAATTTGTTCAGTGAGTTGGAGTAATTCAATAAATCGCATCACAGATCATAACTTTTAGGATGTAATGACTAATTTCTACAGTATCTTTTGCGAGTGAAGCCATCTAAAAGCTAATCAGTTTCCATTTTTTTTATTTCTGAAAAAGAAGAAAGAAATCAGGCAGAAAACTTTGCTCCTCCTGTAAAAGTGTAAAATATATTTAATATGCAAATTGACTCTTAATGGTTTCTTGGATGGTTTGGTGTTAAAATAGTCCATTTACTCATTATATATATATATATATATATATATATATATATATATATATATATATATATAAATGCACAAAGTG
Organism: Plectropomus leopardus; assembly: GCF_008729295.1. Classification (NCBI taxonomy): domain Eukaryota; kingdom Metazoa; phylum Chordata; class Actinopteri; order Perciformes; family Serranidae; genus Plectropomus; species Plectropomus leopardus. Next base: position 1,054,626 of record NC_056476.1, on the reverse strand, counting down.
TAAAATCAGATCCAAGACAGTAGGAGTTTGGTCTAAATCAAAATAGAAACAGCACAGGATTTAACTAAATAAAATAAAATAAACAACTGTAAATGAAACAAAGATGGATAAACTGAAGCATAACACAGAAGTTAAACAAAAGTTATAACATAATACAGAAAGATTCAGTAATTCATTTTTTTGTGCACAGTCATCTTGATTAAAGGTTGTTTTCAACCACCTTTGAGTCAAAATAATGTGTGTATTATTATTATTATTATGATTATTATTATTATAGATGAGCTGTGGTAAACCTCCCTCCGTCTGACCAGATCTAAACTAGATCGCCCACCTCGATGACACAAAAAATTAATGCAAAATGTGTCCGAGTTTTTCTGCAGAGTTTTGCTGGCTCTGCCTTTCAGGTTTTATTGATAAAGCTCAAACTCACAGATTCATCTCAGAGGGCTTTACAGTTTCAGCACCCTCTGTTCTTACTATCCTCCATTCAGATTAGGGCTCGGCGATATTAACCTAAAAATACAATGTTTTTCACACCAAACTCGATTTACGATTTAGCAAATAAAAGAAACAAAGGCAGACTGAAAAACGTAGAGGGCATGAAGTCAGTTTTGCATTTTGTACAGCTTTGCGGTTGAAACCGTCGAGTATTGAAAATGACCAGCCTTAAAATCATACGACCGTCGTGCAACATTAGTTTCATGCTAACAAATAAAGTTATTGGTTGTTTTGAAATGAGTGGATCATCGGCCTGTTATTGTGGAGTCAAATGACGTCCCCTTTCAACTCTCTGTGGTCTTTTCACGTGTTCGGCTGTACAGGCGAGGCGGCTGGTAGCACGTCGCCGAGGGTGGATAGTTTTCGGCACGTGGATAAACCTGCAGGCTTTTCCTCTGCATACATGGCCATCGTGTCTTCAGCGATATGCATCAGTAACAGCTTTGCAGCGGGCAGCTTTCCTGTCATACCGGACACAAAATGTTTCCACTGATGTCGGCTGCTTTTTATTTCTCAGAGTGAGACACGTCTCCCTCTCAGCTGTCTCTGTTTGACATGTTGAAATGAATCGGTCGTGCTGCTGCCTTCAGCTGCAACAGCCTTTAAACAAACTTTGCAGCGGACTCTGGTTTGTTCCAGATCTGACGCCGCAATATCAAACCAGTTCCAAACACCTGACGAGACTGAGCCTGTTTTGGAGCCGTAGTCTTCATTCTCATTAGCGCTGGTCGTGTGTGTGTGTGGCGAGGGCACAGCCCACGATGAACTACGGAAGCCCAAAGAGAGCAGCAAAGGAAGTTAAAGAAAAAACTCCTAAACCATAAATTCTAATGAATCGATAAGATGGATTTATCGCCCAGCCTTCATTCAGATAAGTTGAAAAACGCTCCTCACAAACTCTCCTCTCTCCTCCTCAGGTCCTCGAACACTCCCACCGGCCGCTCCACCTCCGCAAAGGAGACTTCTACTCCTACTTGTCTCTGTCCTCCCATGACAGCGACTGCGGCGAGGTCAGCCAGTGTGCTGAGGAGAAGAGCTCCACTCCGGCGCCCTACAGCATCCCGACTTACGTCACGCCGACACAAGGCCTCCACAGCCCGAGCCCGGAGCCGTTCGCCAAACTGCAGATATCGAACTCTGCTCCGTCTTCCACACGCTCCTCTCCAAACCTCGACTCCAAGAATTTCTGCACGCTCGATTTAACGTCTGCGGGCCACGCCAAAGAGCCCACCAGCCCGTCTCTGTCCCTGCCGCCCAGTCCAGACATCAGGGACGAGGAGATGCTGTTTGCAGCCTGTACGGAGGAGGTGTACCTGGGCCCGCCTCTCTGCTACAGCATGGAGCTCACCAAGAAACCACGGCGCTTCTTTCTGAAGGAAAACTCCGAGTTTTTGCCCTCCCTGGACCCTGGCTACGACCTGAACAGTCTGACTTACACGCCTTCACAAACAAGCGACAATCTTCAATATTTGTCTCAAGAGGAGTGGAGCTCCGAACCAGGTCTGAGGTACCTGTCCCCCTCAAAGGACGGCGAGCAGGATCAGGTGTATTTCCAAGGATCCACAGAGGAGACACACAGCTCCTCCTCTCCGCTCCTGGAGCCTCCTTACAGCTCTTTATCCTCCTCCTCGCCCTCAAACAGCGTCCCCGCCTCTCTCCGGGGGCCCGGCTCCAAACCAAACGCTGACAACCCTTCCTCTCCTCCGCCCGTGTCCTCTGGCGCCGAGGAAGAGAAGCGAGGTGAGGACCCGTACCTCCTCTGTGATGTCGCTGGAGGAGAAGTCGCGGCCGCTGCGAGTGTCAGCGCGCCGCAGGAGGAGAGGAGTCGTAATGAGGGGCCTCCTTATCTTAATCCCCGGGCGCGTGTCGCCCCGATAGACTCCTCCGCAGCCGAATGTTTGGCAGATACTAAAGCGCTTGAATCCAATATGGGCGCCGTAATGACCAAGATAAGTGTCTGCAGCTCCGCTACAAATCCCTCAAAAGAGGCAGCCACCACCGCCACGCGTATTAATCCCAAAATTAACTGCTCGGCGATGAGAGAGGCAGATAGAGAGGAGGGGGAGAGGCGAGGAGAGGTGGATACTCGGCGGGTGAAGCAGGAGGAGAAGGGAAGGAGAGGGCGGAGCGGCTCGCAGCAGGAAGCGAAGGCAGCGGCGGAGAAGCAGGTTAGTGTTCCACGTCTTAGCCCGATCTGCTATCTCAGGACATTATACAGGACCGTGATACTGCACTTCACCTCTCTACTCCAGGTATTAGTCCGAGCCGAGCCCCTCAGTGGGTATGAATGTAATGAGGCCGCTGTGCGTTTCTCTCATTTCCATTTTTGAGAGGCCAGACGGACGTGAGAGGTGCTGATATCTGTAACCTCCCCTCCCCTCCTCGTCCTCCTCCTGACCCTCTCTCCTCCCCCTCTCCACTTCACACTCCTCCTCTTCTTTTTCCAGTCTCATTTCCTCGTCTTCACCTTTGTCTTCATGTCCTTTTCACTCATTTTCTTCTTCTACTGTTTTTTCTTGTTTCTCCTCCCCTTCTTTTCTTCCCTCATCTTGTTTCTCTTCATCTGTCTTCCAACTTTCATTTCCTCTCCTCCTCACCCCTTTTACTATTTTTTTTGTTCCTCTATTTTTTTGCCTCTTTCTGTTTTTTTCATCAACTCTCCTTCGTTCCTTCTCTCTTCTTCTCCTCATCTGTGCTCTCCGTCCCGGATCTATCCAACACGTCGCACTCCATGTGCTAAGGGACCGTCAGAAATTTGAAAATCCTATGATGGTCAAAATACATATTAATACAAAAATACAAGATTTTACAGTTTGTGGCTGTGATAAATAATGTGAATCTGGACATTTTTGTTTTGATTTTGGGTTTGGAAGGCATGTCTTCTTTCAAATCAACAAAAAAATTAAAAGAAAAAAAAAACATTCTTTTTTTTAAATCACAAAATGTAAAAAAAAAATAAAAATAAAAATCTCCAAAAAGTAAAACAAAAAATGAATAAATAAATGAGAATTTCTTATAAAAAAAAAACAAAAAAGGACATTTTTTTAAAGAAAAGAAAAATTCACTCCCCAGTGCTTGTAGACTTTTTTTACATGCCTCCCCCTATTTGAACCATCCCCTACCCGCCCATAAATAACAAACAGTCCCTAATCATGATAAAAAGCCCCTCTTTCTCTACTAATTACGAACAACTACTAATATTTTTAATATCACAATTCATAATTCAAATCAAAAATAAAGTTTTTCAGGGTAAATAAGGTGCCAGAGTGCATAAAAAGCAAAAAAAAATAGAGTTTGTTCATCAAAGAGGAGGATCCCCCTCAGAGCTTTCCCAATGTCCTCAAATCCTGGAAACGCCGCTGCTCTCTCTGCTCTCATGGTCGTATATTCATCTCTCTCTTTACTTTTCCACTTTCTTCTTCTATGTTCTCACTCCTGTCCCCTCCCTCCTCCTCCTCCTCCTCCTCCTCCTCCTCCTCCTCCCTCTCTCCCTCTCTCCTCCCTCAGGTGTTAATGGAAGGAGGGATTTGCAGACTTCTCAGTTTTTTAGTTAAAAGGTTAAGGTCCACAGAACAACATCAGCATAATTACTATCAGTCAGATTTCATTAGGATTCATCAGCTAAGAGCTTTTCCCCGTCCCGCAGTGATCGTTCAATTCATTTCATCGCTGAATTAGCGTGTTTGTGCTCTTTTTAAGTTTTCTATTTCCTTATGCAAATGACTTTGGCATTTTTTACCATCTCTGCAACCTTGCTCCCTCCTCTGTTTATCAACTTTTTCGTGCTCTCTTAAAGAGGAACAGGGCTCAGCTGAAGAGGGCTCTTTCACAGCAGCCTGTAGTTGTTTCTCACACTGTGCATGTTAATGCGGCCCACATGTCCTCTGTGCTGTTTTAAAGTGCGGTGAGAAGACTTTCACTGCACAAAAGCGCACCGTCACTTTAATAACTCCGAGACAGATTTCTGGCCCGCAAGTCACCACGAGGTGCTGCAGCGTTCATTTCACCTCACAGCAATAAAGGTCTGGACTATTTTGATGACTCAGGATGACAATAACAGCAAATCTGAGCAAAATCAATTGATTTAGGGGAAATTGCTGCGAACACACTAAATGAGGTTATTTCACAAACATGACTCAAATTGCCTCGAGATTAAATTTTTTCTTCCCTTTCAAATTTTTGGTGATTTTTTAAGAAAATATGCCTTCCATGCCCATTGGACATGCCCATCAGTACAAACTTCCTGTTTTTTTTTAATAATGTGTTCTTATGTTCCCCTTTTTTTAAAATCATGTTGTGCCTCTTTTCTAAATTCTTTGCCGGTCTGTAAATCCAGCACAAGCGAAACTCACCATGAGTTATTTTTAGCCCTCAGCAGCAGCTCGAGTCACAGTGTGGATAATTGATCAGTTGATCTGGTCAGAGCTGATCAGATCGATGAATGAGAGGAGAAGCAGAATGAGTGAATGTAACAGTTTTACTGCGTCTGGTGTTCTGCTGCTCCGTCTGTGACAACAGTACGCTCTGCTGTGCTGTGAATAGCAGCACGGTATCAATAGTGCTAGAAAATCTATATGTGGCGTCAAATGTTTTATTTGTTGCAGCTCGGCATAAATAAATGACTGCGTGGGAAACTCTGTGCTGCATTTGGCTAAACTTTCACTGCCTTTTGTATCTTTCACGGAGCTTGCACGGCTTTCTCACTCTCAAAACAACCTTAAAGATTTCTTCTTGGTAGGAGATAATATCTCATACTTAAGTTTTGGCCAAAATTGTCCTCAAAAAAGAAAAATCACCTTGCCTCAGGGCTTTGGTGCATGTTTGTCTGAATATTTATTTTTGTGTTATTTAATATTCTACTAATATATTTTTTAGATTGCATCTTTTGCACTTTTGAAATTATATTGTTATATATTTTTTATCTGATATTTTATATATTTTTAAAGTCTTTTTATTTGAGGACAGTGTGAGTGTAGCTTTCTCATTGAATAATAAATTCATTAACAAAAGACAGAAACTGCGAAGATGGGGGTAGATGTGCTTCTAACACGTGTGCAGTCATGTATGTGTGCATGTAAGCGTGACTGCACATGCGTGTGTGTGTGTGTGTGAGTTTATAGCGTTGGTGGCTGTATGGGGAGGAGGAGGCATAATAGCTACACAAGTCTTTACAAAGCGATTAGTCCTGAACCAATTAAGAGAGCGGGGTGGAGCTGGGGAGAGAATTGTTTTCGGCCTGATGCGCGTTGTTTTAATTTGCAACTTTTCATCAGTTTGGGCTCAAAGAAAGAACAAGCCGATTAGAAAACAAAGACAAACAGCGTTTCAGCCCGATAATGCCGTTTTGATTTATTCTTCTCCTGTTTGTCTGTCTCCTTTACTCGCTCCCTCGCCATCCATCGCCACCTCTCTCTCTCCCTGATGAAAAACTGTTTTCTCACTCTCAGCTGCATCATGTATTTGCCTTCATGTGACTGAACGACTTCTCTGTTTTCTTGTCTCTCTTTTCCCAATCTTTTTCCTCCCTTCTTGTTTTTTTCCCTTGTCTGTCTATCGATCTCCATCTTTTGACTTCTGTTCTGTTCATTCTTTTCTTTTTCTCTCACCACATCCATTCTTGTTTTTATTTATCGTCTCTCCATCTCAGGTGAGAGCTCAGTCAGCCGCCAATCACGCGAGAGCAGCGCAGGGACGGAGCCAAGCCTCAGCGAGACCGCCCGCCTCGAGAACGAAAGCAGTCAGAGTGAGTTAACACACACATGCGCAAGAAAAGAAGGAAAATCTGGTGATATCTCTGATTTCAACAGACGACATCACTCCAATCCTGGCTTCCCTCCACTGGCTCGCAAATCGTTTTTGAACTGATTTTAAGATTTTACTGATCACTTTTAAAGGTCTGGCCCTGAGCCCCCCCTTATGAGCCAGTTCGCAGCCTTACATCCTCAGGTGGGGCCCCTCAGGTCGTTCCAAAGTCGAGGCTTGAATCTGAAGGTGACAGTGTTTTTGCCATCGGGCCCCTCGGCTTCAGAGTGACCTGATTAATTGAACATTTTTGCCTCAATTACGATTAATGAATGATTATTTTGCTTTGCTCTGTTTGTCTGTCTCACTGCGCTGCGGTCGGACCATCAGCTGTTTGATCCGCAATGATGAAATGCTGTGGCTGTCAAACACTCAGCTGTTCTACAGTCAAAGTCATTCACTTTTTTTACATGATTGTTCAACACTTCTGCCCTCGCTGTGTTTTGGCGTGAGATTTTCCTCGACATGTGATGGACCAGTGGTATGGGCGCTATTAATACCCACCTCCGTGCGTGTGGGTCGCGCAATGACAGGTGTTTTGTTGCAAAAATCTCACAGGAGGAAGACAGTTTGTAAAACTGCTCCAGTCAGAGAGGCAGTTGGACATGTCAGGTTCTGAATGTCGGTTTTGATTATTTTTCGATTAATCGCCCAGCACTACTCCTTAAAAAATGTTGTTCTCATTCTCACATTTTATTACAACTCAGCTACGTGTCCGGATAAGACGAAGTTTTGTTCTGGGTCCGCTAGTTGGTGATACCTGCTTTAAGTAAAATCTTTGAGAACTCTTAAATTGTTTAAATCTTTTACAGAGAAGAACACAGATGAAGATATATTTTCTTTCATGAACATTTCAGATGAAATTCCTGGAATATTTTCATCCAGTTTTCCCATAAATGATTCTGCCGTCGTCACGTGTGATCCAGGCGCCACACCAGCCGAGAATTTGTTTTAGTTTCATCATCTTTTCTATTTTTATACTCAAATCAAACCAGGAAGCTGCTGAACACGAACAAAGGCCGTCACTGACACAGTGTGTGTGTGTGTGTGTGTGTGTGTGTGTGTGTGTGTGTGTGTGAGAGAGAGAGAGAGATGTGGCCACCCTTTAGGTGCCTCCAGGGCTAAGCAAAACCTACTGCTCCCATACTCTCCCTCTCCTTCTTTCTCTCTCACTCTCTCACACACACATACACACACACACACACACACACACACACACACACCCCTGAGGGCAGGGCATGAGAGTCCAGGTAGATGCTCTGACAGCCCAACAGCTGCAGGTTAGACAGACATGTTACACACACACACACCAAAGGACAAACATGCATACACACATGCAAGTAGAGAAATACACACATGAAAGTGCAAAATCAAGCGCTGCACACACAGAGAAACAAACACACACGCACACATACACACATCACACACAGACCGACGACAAAGGACACACACACACACACACACACACACACACACACACATCATATTGGTGATGCATACAGCTGGTCCTGACCCCCATGGCGTGCCCCAGTCTAGCCCACCTGTTCACACACACACACACACACACACACACACACACACACACACACACACACACACACACACTGTACACAGACACAGGTGCAATTAAAGCAATCGTGAATGCGGCTCATGATGTGCTCTGTGACCCAGACAGCAGAAGGTCTGCAGCAAAACACACAGGAGAGAGACACAGTGTGTGTGTGTGTGTGAGTGTGTGTGTGTGTGTGTGTGTGTGTGTGCGTGCGTGTGTGTGTGTTCAGGTTGTGTTCTGACTCACGTTTGGAAAGTTTAATAGAAAAGCCAAACAGAAATCGACTGATTATCCGCTGTAGATCTGATTTCAGCTCCCGTCAGAAAGGACCGTCCGTTTGGGATTTACTGAAAACACGACTCGATATATGAGATAAACTGGACAAATAAACTTGGGAAGAAACGTCCCACAAATAAAAAAAATCAATAAAATGTGACAAAAAAACAACCTCAACATTATTTTCTTAAGAAATAAAGAAAATAAATAGATATATATACAAAAACTAAAAAAAAAAAAAGATATTTATATTACTATAATTTTATTTTAAAAATTATGTTGCAGAAAAAAATAAACGAATATTTTTAAATGACCTTGGGCCCTTTTTGGGTCATTTTCACTCTTTTTTATTTTTTTATTTCAAACTTTTTTTTGTGCTTATTTTCAGGTAATTTTCTTGTAACAGTTTTTACTGATTTCTTACTATTATTTTGGCTGTGTCTTGTTAATTTGAGTCTCAAAGGGTTAAACATTGCCAGGGAGTCAACATGAAAAAATGCTCAGCCATCCAACCTTTAAAAGTCTCTCTCTCCCTCTCTCTCTCTCTCCATCCATCCCTCCATCCAGAGACTTCCTGCGTTGGGAGCAGAACCCTCCAGGATCCAGCTGTAAGGGAGCTCTCTCCATCTCCTCCCCGCTGAGCTGATCTCTCTCCTGGGTTTGTCTCTCCGGCTGCTCCTGGAGCCGTTTCACCCCCCTCTGATCTCCCGAATCTCTCTGCTGTAACCGAACAGATCGTGTAAGAAACTGGACTGAAAACTCCTCCAGCAGGTTCAGGGTGATTCTGATTTCCACTTTCTCACAGAAATAATAACGTCTCGAACTACAGGGTCTCTGAGCGCTTAGAAAGCAGCTTTTACCGTTTGGCTGAGCTTTTTTTTTTTTTTTAGGTAGCCTGTAGTCAATATATAGAGTTTACCTCAAAATACAGTTTTAATGTGACAAAGATTTAAGATTTAAAGATTTAAGAGCTCAGAGGAAAATAATGTTGTAACAGCAACCATTTAAATGTGATTACCAAATTGATTTTTTTAGAAATGTCTGACTTAAAACAATGTTTTCAGCAGCTGTAGAGAAATATTTCACTCATGAGTCACAAAGTTACTTTATTACAATATTTACTCGAAAAACAAGAAAAAACTCTTCCGACAGGACGACCTTTAGGTTTAAGTGAAAGCAGCTCAGAATCAGCCCAGTCTTTATTATTCTTTTGTTATTTTTAAGTTTATTTTGTTGTGGTTTCAGAGTTCAGACGACACTTAAACTTTCGAATCGTGCCAATTTAACCCTTTGACACCTGGATCAACATCAGTTGAAACTGAACAATTTGGTTTTATTTCTTTCAAATACTCGGGAAACAGGCAGTGAGTAACTGCGGGAGAAATACCTCACAAACTGCAAGAAATTTGGAAAAGATGACAAAAAATGACATTAAAAATGTCTTTTTGGGAAAATATCCAAAAGAATCATTTTCAATTAGAAATTATTATAATCATATATTTAAAATTCTTTCTTTTTTTTATTCCAATTTTCAGGCTATATTCTTGTAACTTTTCATTGATTTCTTGCTAATTTGGGGTAATTTCTTTCTCTGAGGTTGAAAAAGAATTCAAGCCATTTTGCTCAGGTTTTGAAGGGTTAAGATACACTCACGTGGCGTTTTAATAAAACAGAGTGCTGAGTCTGAGGAAGCTTTGATGTGACTGTTTCAGGGAAATGGTGTTGAACTGACCTGTGATCAGCTGAAGTTTACACGTTTACTCAGACGGACGTCGTGTTTTCTTCTCGCTGCTGCCGTCGGTTTAATGGAGGCTGGTCGCACAAAGACCTGCTGACTTACGGCGATTAGGCGTCAACTTCCTGCGTCGCTAGCGAGATGCCGAGCTACATCCCTAAAAACAGGTGACAGAATTATGACCACTAAAGGTGTGACAAGTGTGGAAGAGATCGACACAGCTGGGAAAGTCATTTTAAGCCAACAAACACAAATTAAAACTTAAAATTCACGGATTTTATTTGACTGACCGCTTCCTCAGTTTTTCCCAAACAGAAATGTTCAAACACAAACTCGCTCAAAAACATTGTTTGGTTTGTTTCGTGAGGTTTACATATTTTAAAATGTTTCATCCATTTGAGTCAAGCGATGTTAACATAAAAAGCATTTATGTAATTAAATCAAATAAAACTGAGATGAATAGAATTTATATTTTAAATGTATGCAGCTGTAGCTCATAGAATTTACATTATTTTCTTTAACCCTTTGATAACTGGAGCTACATCACTTTTCTTGTTTACAGAAATCCTTCACAAGGACTTTAACCCTTTGAACCCTGAGCAAATTTCTACCAAAAACATGGAAAAAAGGCAATGAGAAATGTGGTAACAAATGTTCCAGTAATTGCAAGAAATCAGTACATTTACATTTTTTTTAAAGGCAGGAACAAAAATAAAAAAGCTAGGAAAAAACATTATTTCATTTTATCATCATTACATATTGAAACTTTTTTTAATCTAAATTATTCTGGTTTATAGGCACTTTCCAAATTATTTTCCTTGTTTTTTTGTTGTTTTTTTAATTTATTTTTGTTTGTTTGTTGATAATTTTCTTTTATGTTTGATTATTATTATAACAGGTTTTAAAGGTCATAAAGTTTATGTAGTTACTGTTAATAAACTTCATGTATTTCAAATATGTTGATTACATTAACATTATTAAAGTAAATTCAGCGTTTTTGAAATTAACGGTACTTATGTGAATTTATTAAAGTCAGTGAGGTAAACTCTGTGAGCTTATAGTCTTCATGTCATTTGTGTTCGATTTAATTATTTAAATGGATGTTTTTAGTTTATGTTAGAATTGCTCAACTCATTAAGATCAAAATGTTATAAATAATTAAAATATGTAAACCGAAGAAAAGTAGATCAAATGATTTATCTGAATGTCACACTGAATGTCTGAATGAAACAAAATGTAGGTTCAGTTTATAAAACAACCTATAAAACCACTTTTAACATCTTAGCAGGATTATAGGTTTTTGTATTTTAGTAATTGGAGTTATTTTTGACCAGTAGGGGGCAGACAGAGTTATTCGCCCCAGGTCAGTCGAGTTTTTGCACAAGTCCCGTTATTCACTGTTAATATACTTGTAGATCTGAGTCTTTGAGCGGCCGGCAACTTCTTTTGTTCTTCTTTCTTTGATCCTCCGTCACAAACTTCGTCCTCCGCTCCCGTAGTTTCCCGGAGTTACCTCAGTGTTGTTCAGCCGCCGCTCGGACACAACAGTTTGCATGACTTCTCGCTGTGTCTCAGTTGTGTTCACCCTGTTATCTTATAAACACACTGTTAAAACTGCAGCACACGTAGCATGTGACCTCCAAAACTCTCGGTCTGTGTTTATCGTTGATGTCAGTTTTCAGAATCTGTCGCTGTGACTCTGTCGATCTCTTGTAGTGTTAGAAGCTCGTCATCCTGTAATATCAGCACCACGCTGCAGACACACAACCACACGGCCTCTGATCTCTAAAAGCATGAACTCTGTCAAAGCTGCCACGAAGAGGTATTTAACCCTTTGAAACCTGAGCAGAGTGGTTTGATGGGGAGTAAAGGCAATGACCAACTTGGCAAGAAATGTTTGACAAATTGCAAGAAATTAGTAAAAGATGACAAAAAGATCTAAAAATTAGTCTTACAAAGGGGGAAGAATTATTACAAAATTATCCAAATCTAGGGAAAATGTCTAAAAACTATATTTCTAATTATTTTAATTATATATTTTAACAATGCACACAGAAATTTTCTGCACTTTTGGGGGGGTAATTTTCTTGATTGTATTATTTTTTAATTTTTTGCCTATTTTTGGGTAATTTTTCTGTAATATTGGTTTTGAAAGAAATCAAACCAATGTACTCAGTCTTCAAAGGGTTAACGGGTGGGGAGGAACTTGCTGTAAAAACTTTTCATGCTTTACAGATGAAGTGTTGAGAAGCACAAAAGACTGAGTCAGTTTTAATAAAAGCTGCAAATATTAAGAGAAATCTTAAAAGAACCACATTAGTTTAACTTTGCACAAAAAAGAAAAAAAAATCAATAAGGCCAATGAGTTGTATTGTGCTGTTTTTATAGAAGCTAACTCTTAAAAACTGTGTGATTATGACCGAAAAACAGAACTGAGGATTTGGGTTCAAATAGAGAAAAGTCGTGCACCGATCAGTCAGAGTCGATTTGAAGTCAAAACCCCGAAATGTCTAACCGAAAGTCTGTCCTGACTAAAAAAACGGCAGCGTCAGGTGTTTGTGTAAACATGAATTCGACCTCTATTCACAGTCACATGACCAGAAACTAAGATTGAAAGTTCTGCCTGTGAGGAGCAAAGGTGGAACCAACATGTAGATGATTCAGCGGATGAGTTCATTAGATCAGAAAACGTTAAAACAAGGACGGATTTTGGTGTTTAATAGTGGATCAGTTGAAATCAGGGCTGTGAGCACTCGAGTCCAGTTTCAAGCTTGAGTTTGGCCCCGAGACCACATTTCTGAAGTCTTGCACTTGTCTCGGTGTCGTGCCTTGTTGGAATTTTCTGGACTTTTCTCGGTCTGGGCTGTTTGCGATCTGAGGCACTGTCACAGGGCCGATTTGTTGTTCAGTTTGGAGGTCTGTTGAAACCTGTTGTTGGCGTGTCTTGAGACCACTCCGTCAAAGTCGTGCACTTGCCTTTACTTCAACGGGGTAAACACTGTGAGATTTTGGGCTGTCCCAGAAGAAAGACGACCATCATGAAAGAATCATGGCCATATGTTTGGTCGTGGCTCTAAAACGACGATCCTACGTCGCACAGTGAGAGAGGTTCAAAGATGGCTGTTGTCAGAAATTTGGGATGACCATCTCACCACGTGACTGCTGTTACGACCTGCGTCTACTGACCGACCAATAGAAATGCAGCATGAAATGACGCTCTGCTAAATGTTAGTAGATGCAAATATTCACTTTGAGCTCTTTGAGCTCCTCTGACGATGGTGAGGGCTCGTTTTGTTTGTTCACATTTTTCTCACCACCACAGAAACATAGACTGTTGACGCACTTCAATGACATTTTGTTCTTACGTATAGACGCCGATGGTCATAGGTCGTAGCTTGCGATTCAGCAGAACCTGGGCTCTAGGTCCCGGAGGTGACGGGTTAGAGGAGGGCGCCATGATTCTGCCTAAAATGACGGCTGACAGCAGCAGAGAGGTGAATAGATTTAGAGTTTGATAGCAGCAACGTGATTGGCTGATGGAGATAGTGACAAAGACTGATTGGTTAACTAGGAGAGCCTCTAATCAGCTGATTGGAGGAAGCAGTGAGATCGAGATGGAGAGAGAATCGTGAATGAATGAAGGAATGAAAGAAAGTCTTCCTGATTGAAGTTTTGCTGAGCTTCATTTGTACAGAAAGTCGCGCAAATCTACCAACACGCTGCATAAAAATAAACGTCCCTCCGGTTCTTCCTCCGTGGCATTGCAGTAATTTTGTGAGCAATGCAACAGTCCGCTAACAGTAAGATGACCCACAGCCGCTGACGTCAGAGGTTAAAATGTGCGTGTATTTCACCATAATTAGATTTGCTCTGGACTCTGTCCTGACTTTAGGATTTTGCACTCTGAGTGATTTTTTGTATGCGTTTTTAAAATCATCTGAAAAAAAAGGTTCCGCAGAGAAACATTACACATTAAATATGGTGTTTTTTTTATATTGTTGCAAAAATTATAATCTTACTTGTTCCAAAAACTCAGTGTTGGACAAAGATTTCGGAGTCTGATTGAATGCGTAAAGACCTGCAGTCTCAACTGCCTTTGGTCTTGATCTTGACTCGGACTCATGTGAACTTGGTCTTGGAAGTCAAAAACTTGGACTTGGTAAAGTTGGTCTTGACTGCAGCCCTGTTTGAACCTTATTTTCTATCTCATGATAGAATTGAAGTATTGTAGAAATGCTTTTACTGTACTTGAGACTCCTGTAAGGTAATGTTAAAATTTCTCTTTTAAATGCAGCATCTCGGCGGTAAAGTCTAGATTTAATCCGTCGACGATGACGACCTGAACGTACCTTTAGTTTCCTCTTGAGGGAGAAAGTGGTGATGATGCTTTTTTGAAGTCGGGAAGTGCAGTATTGCTTCCTCTGAGTACCTGAACAAGAACATAGTTTCTGCAAGTATTTTTGGTCAGTCCATCTAGTATTTACTTGTTTAATCTTCTGTAAATCTCACTTGAGGCAGGACGGGGTCAAACCTCACATGTACCACTTTGAGAATCATTAAATTGCAACTTCTTCTTCTCAAACGTCCATGTTGATACATTACTGAACCTTTGGGTTCCTCTAGAGGGAGGAAGTATTGCTCATCCTCGTTAGATCATCTCATTTAGTGAAGGACATGTTCATCCTGCGAGCCTTCGTGTGTTTGTAGGCTGCGTCCTCTGAAGGATGCACAGATATTTAATGCGACCAGCCATCGTTCTGAGGTCCTGAATGGTCCTAAAAACTGCTGAGCTCAGAGGTTTGGTGACAAACTCAAGGATGTACCTGCTGCTATGGTGGAAGAAGTCACTGTGCTCTGAATCGATGGATATTCACACACGTCAGGTCAAACGTAGCTCTGCCCGAGTACTTTCTGCCAGCAGCGGCGTCTGCACGCCGACGGCTGAACCATGAGTCCAAAAATGAGAAATAATAAAAACAAGACTGGATTTTATCTATGCAACACGACCAAAGTTGGCGAAAGCTGAAGCGGTGTTGTTGCGTCGAGGTTTGATGACTGTTGATGGGGACGTGTGTTGTTATTAATACTTGCTGTATGTACTGTATGTACACCACTACTGTACCATGTATCGTTTTCTTTTTTTATTTTCTAGAAAACTCCTGAAATGATGATTAGCAGTGACGCTGGGGTTTTCGGGGATCGGTGTTGAGACGGGTGTGCGTGTTTAGGACAAAATAGGGTTTGAAATCTTTCAAATATAATTGTGTGCCTTGCTCTACTGTTACTACTTCTACCTTTTTTTTTGTTAATTAAAAATCACTGCTTTCCCAGTTAGGTGATGAAAACATGCAACAAAAAAAATCCAATGAAAAAAGCAAGGCTGAGGTGGAGCTGGTGTATATATGTAAAGGTGTGAAACCTTGGTGTAAAATGCAGAGGGAGGAATGCTTGTTGTTTGTGTTTATTTAACTCTGTATGTGACCTGTGATGTGGAATATCTTTATTATCAGTATCGGCCATCAAAAGCTTGACTGCATGGTTCCTGCTAACTACAATGTAAAACCAACTGTTGACAAATAAACTTAATTTATTGGAAAATGTACTGTTTTTGTCTTCTTTGTTATTGCATGTTTTTTTTCTGTATTTTTAAGTGAAAGAAAACAAAATGTAAAACAGGAAAGCAAAACAAAGTTCAGTCCTCGTCATGACTGTACCCTCTGGAGGTTTGGGTTATGGGTCGGAGCCGTGATGTTGGAAGGATAAAGACTCGTACAAATGCAAAGCCACGTTGAACATACTCAAAATTCAGAATTTTAGTGTAATTTCAGTGAAAGTTATTGTAACATTTTTGTCGTCTTGTTCAGTGTTTGGTTCAGCTAAAAGACCCTCTAAAGATTTGGATGTTGAGTTTTTTGGTAAATACATTTTGTTTTAAGGGTTTAAAGCCTGTTTTGGCATTTGCATTATCACCAGGCGGGTTTCCATTAACCCTCAAACTACGCAAATTGAAATTACGAATATAAAATACGTCTAATGGAAGTGCGTCAATTCTGAAAAAACTTTGATTTATTTCAAAAAAGTTTTTACGCTCGCATTAGGAGGTTTTCCAGGCGACTGGAAAAAGCCGTATTTCATGAAACTGCAGTGGAAACTTTTCTTAGTCTTTTCTAGGTCACATGATGGTGGGAGGTCACATGATGGTGGGAGGTCACGTGATGCTGTGTCTATGTGCTTGTCAGTAGGAACTGGCTCCCATGATGCAGCAGGAGCTACAAGAGCTGTTATTGCATCACATAACTCTGAGAAAGTTTTGAATCCACAATTCCTCTGTGAAATCGTGGACTACATCTCCCAGAAATCCCTCATACGTGGCCGCTCCCACATATAAGGGGCTTGCCTTTCCATCACGGCTCCATAACACGCCTACGTGGCCTTGGATTGGAAATAATGACGGCTAGTTTGGTGGCTGCAATAGAAATAAAGCTGCTGATGTTTTGAACATCCATCGCCATGGTTACTGGGATGTTATCACCAGAGAAGAAGTTGCAGAACATCACTCAGTGGAAACACAGTCATCTCACAATTGTGTTTTAGCGACATTTTGAAAATCTGGCTTTTGTGCAGATCTGTGATGGAAACCTGCCTGTTGATTCGATCTGTGGTGTTTCATGTTGCAGCGTGTGACGTTCTGAGAACATTTATCTTTTCCTTCCTCTCAAAGTTGCTGTCCACTTTACATTTTTCTGCTGTTTTCTTTGTGTTGCTGGTGTTGTCTCAGTTGTTCCTTCCAAATATTACCTGCAGCATTAAGTTTTGGCTGCATTTGGCAGGTTGGGCAAACAAAGCCAAAATCAAAGCTGGTTCAGTAGTTTTTCTCAACCGTCAGCGATGTGTCAGGCCCCCAATCATCACAAATGCATCATTACATTTTTTTTTGATCTTCCAAAGATTCATTTCTTTGCCCTTAATCAGACCTGTTTTCTTCAGCCGGCACTCAGATGGAAAGTTTTAAGCACAATGATATCTGGAGAAAGTGATTGGATGGTAAACACACACTTTGCAGATATTACAGATAATGTTTTCTTCATCAGAAGGAGGTCAGTGTGTGAAACAGGAAAACACAGCTGGTGACACGGAGAGGACGGCGTGATGATGAGGAGGACAGGCGGAGGAGCAGCCTTGATGTGTGTTCACCTCTGCAGGATGTAAAGGCCTGTGGCCATCTCTCCCTCTCACACACACACACACACACACACACTCTGCAAATCAATTTGTCCCTGATTACAGGGACTGTCCTTGATAACATCCTTTAGAGCTGAACTTGGTGTGACGCTGTCGCTTTGGTGATGAAAAGTCTCTTTTCACATCACAACAAATCAAACAGGAAAATGTTTACGTGGCTGCAGCCGGTGGAAAATATTCTTATTGGGCTTCAAATGATTGTTGTTAAAATCGGCCCACAGCATTAATAACTGAGATTTTAGCAGATAACAAGACAAACTGCAGACTTTGTAGCACTAGAGGGAAAGACGGGTTATTAAAATCTAAAGGGAAGCAGGAATAAGAGAAATAAGGTCTGTCGTTTACACAGGCTGAAGAGACTTTCACGTCTTGTTCTACGACATGAAACGTGTCAGTAAAAACATCACTGTCAACTTAAAAGCTTTTATGTGTCTTTAAAAAGACGGTTTCTAACAAAGGGCTAAATAATACTACAGCACACCATCACATCCAGCCGTGATGAACGCAGCTTTACGGCCTCGCAGCGGTGCAGACATCAACTTCTATGGACTGTAAAATTTTGGCTGTGTTCATGCATATGTCATAAATGTAGTCCAGACTGTGTATTTTTGTTTAACCTGTGAATTTCCAGAAAACTAAATAGTTACATTCAGACTGTTCAGGTCAAAAAATGCTCCATTGAAACTCATTCAAACTGACATTTTTGATCCCACAGCCATCAAAGCAGAAAAACAGGACTTGTATTATTTCTGGGTGTCATTCTGGGCTTTTGACTCTGAATTTGTCATTTTGACTATTTAGGTGACCTGTCAATCAATGCTGCTCCTTATCATGGACATATCTCAGACTGTGATGATGATTTTCTTAAGTTTTTTCTTTCTCTTTTCTTTTAATTTTTTATTTTATTATTATTTTGTTAGATTTTATTTATTTGTTTTATTTATTTCTGTTTATTTATTTAATTTTTTTTCTCTCCAAATTTTCAGGTGATTTTTTTGTACTTTTCTCTTTTTTTCATATTTTTGGGTCTTTTTTTTCAGGCCGATTTGCTCAGGTTTCAAAGGGTTAAGGTTGTGCATATCAGAAAAGTTGACCCTGATGAAAGTCATATGGTTAAAACACAATAATATTTCAAGTATTTAGTGTTGCATACATGCAGTACAACCCTGCTGTCTGTCTCATCAGTCCTCTGGTGGTATCTGTCCCGGCTGATCAGTGGACGTCTCCTGTGTGTCTTCTTCCTGTCTGTCTCTGCTCTGCGTGTTAAACCGTGTCACGCCGCCACGCTGCGACACTTCCCTCTGTCTCTCGCTGAGTGTCAGACGATTAAAAAAATAGCAGTTAGCTGCAACAAAACACACTCCACATTAAAGCAAATTGCTCGGTGCGATTGTTGATCGTTGCTCATTGTCGCGCGGCTCTCGGTCGCGGCCGTGATGTTGATTGTGGCTGAAGGGGCCTTCAGATGACTGATAAGCGTTGATGAATGAAAATGGAAATGCTTTTCAGCGTTTTGCCTTCAAAGGGAAATCAAACGGGAGGAAGGAGAGGGGAGAGCGGAGGAGGAAGAATATTTGCCTTTTTGCAATTAACAAGATATGTTCTTTTTTTGTGGTCAGAAAAATGGAAATGGCTTTTAAGGTCGTAAAGGTCGAGCGCATCGAAGCATGGTGGCTCCGCAATTACTCTTCAGGCAGCGGCCTGATTGGGGGGAGGACCGGGGGATCCGGCCGCGCGCCGACGGTCAAATTAACGAGACGGCCGGCTCCCTGTTGAAAAGATCACATGTGATTACCGTACATCAAACAGACAGAGCGCTCAAATTATCTCCTCTCTCACTGTGAAGTCAGAAAAAAGGATGAAATGCAGACGGGCTGATTAGTTAAAGGCTTTAAATGTCAAAACTTTCAGCGTCCGCAGCTTGAATGAATCCGCCGCTCAGCCGCCGCTTTACACCAAATACAACAAATGGCGCCCTCGTGACATCGCGGAGGACACACTGGACTCCTCTGCGGATCTCAGATTACCACTTATACTCTAAAATCATTTATTTAACCCTTTAAGGCCTGGATCAACATCAGCTTTCCTGTGCTGCGTTCAGACACATTTCAAAAGCATTTACTCCTCTGAGACCTGAGAAAAACACTTTGGTTTCTTTTGAAAACATAAGAAAAAGGCAATGAGTGATTTGTCCAAAAACAGTCCTGCAAATTTCATATTACAAATTGGAAAAAAAAGAAGAAAAAAAAAAAGGAAAAGAGCACAAGGAAATGACCTGAAAATAAGCAATGGTGGATTATTAGATATTATCACAAAAACTTGGAAAAATGTCCAGAAAACCATAATTTATATTGATAAATAATAATAATAATAATAATAATACTTTTTTGTTACTTATCTTGTAACTTTTTATGCTTGCTTATTTTGGGGTTATTTCTTGTAAAGGTGCTCATTGCCTTCTATGAATGTTTTTGACAGAAATCCAGATGTTACTAAAGGTTAACCCTTTGAAACCTGAATCGACATCAGTTTTCTTATGCTGCATTCAGACGTCTTCACAAGTATTTAAATCTTTTCAAAAACGGGAAAAAAGGCAATCAGCAGCCTGGCAAGAAATGTCCCACAAACTGCAAAAAATGAGTAAAGGGCGACAAAAAAATGACCAAAAACATCATTAAATTAACAGGAAAAATATTAAGAAACTGTATCATTATTATAATTATGTATTTAAAATTGGGTTTCAGAAACAAATATATTTGTTTGATTTAAATTTATTCTATTCCAGCACTGTTTCCTGTTTTCTTTTAACCTTTTTTTCTATTTTCAAGTAATTTTATTGTAACTTTTTATTAATTTCTGGCTAATTTTTGGGACATTTCTTCTTGAATTTCTCACTACATTCTTTTCATGTTATTTGAAAGAAATTAAGCCAGTTTGTTAAGGACAGAGAAGTGCGATGTGTTGAGGAAAAACTTTGACATTGCACATAGAATAACAAAAACCAGATGTTTTAGTAGCATTGTACGTTTCTGCAAACCACTGATATGTTTCATTCACTATCATTTCAATATTTGTAAAATGACGCAGTTTAAAAGCTGATGTTGTCATCAGGAGGTGGAGCGGATGGTTGGTGGTGTAACATGAGTCACTGCTGTTTTTCCAGCAGCTTTTTATCCATCAAACTTTGGTGTTTTGCAGCGACACTTTACTGTTTTTGTGGTAGTGCTATGAAAAGCCAGAAATATCATGTTTTAGGCCAAAACATGATATTTTTCTCTTATAAAAAGTGTTTTTATGCTGTAATCCAAACACAAGTTAGGATTTCAGCATAAAAGTTTCTGCTGCACAGAAATGTACAAATGTTAAATATCTGTGGTTTGCAGAAACAGTTCCAACATTTTTTGTGTTTTTGATGCCAGCATGAAAACTGAACTCCTCCTCCTCCTCACCTCCTCTTCCTCCTCCTCCTCACCTGCAGCAGGAGTGAACTTTGTGTGTGTTCATCTGCAGCGTGTCGAATCGTCGATGCATCACTCTGATTGTGGCGAACAAACCCTTGATGACTCCGGCGTATTATATACATCCCCTAATGTAGCATCAGCTTATCCGCGAATCTGTTTTCAATCTCTCCTTCCATTTTCTGGTCCCGTCCCCAGACTAAAGTACATTATGGTGCAGCTGATGATGAAGGGATGGCTCTGCTCATCAGGGACAGGAGGAGGGTAAAATGAAGGAGGGATTGCAGAGGCTTTCTGCAGCACTACAACAAGATCATTACAGCAAAGAGAGAGACAGGAGAAGGTGCTTTACTCTGCCAGTGTGTGTGTGTGTGTGTGTGTGTGTGTGTGTTTGGACACACACGTCCCATTTTCATTCAGCTGTGATGCAAATGCTTTAAAAGACGACCTGCAGCTGTCTAATAACAGAAATACTTTTAAATGTGACTTTGATTCAGAGATTTCTTCCTGTGTGACGCAGCGTCCCTCAGCTGTCTCAATGCAACAAGAAGAAGCAGATGAGCACGTTAGTATTTAGAAGAACTCAGTCTGTGACACAGAAAACACAATTAATAACTTTACTGTGGCTACATTTTACTGCAGACCCTTTTTTAAAAATACTCGTGAAAAGCATCTGAAAGCAGAACAAGAAAAGTGATGTTGCTCCAGGTTTCAAAGGGTTAAAGATCATATTCAGGTCTTTTTTTGCATGCAATGCATTCAGGTACTTTATGTTCCTGCACATCATTTGACCATCAGTTTTTTAGTTTTGAGTTCCTTCTTTCTTCATTTTTTCTCCATCTTCCTTTGCAGCTTCTTCCTCCTCATCCAGCTTTTTAACAGTGTTTCCCCCCAAAAGCCCAAAGACCTCAACCTTTACTGGAGGTGCTCAACACTATTATTCACTTTTGTGTTGTTTTTAATAAATAAAAAAAAGAATACTGCTACTGCTACTGTTACTGCCATGCCTTTATGCCTTTATTTATTAAGCATTTTTCAAAACAAGTCACAAAGTGCTGAGCAAACAGTTAAAAGGACAATAAACAGAATAACTAAAATCTCTCTGCATCAAATTAGTTAATAAAATAAAATAAGTCCTATACACACACACACACACACACACACACACACATATACACATATATAGATTTTGTGTGTGTGTATACGTGTGTGTTTCTGTAACATCATTTTAAATATCTTATCATAAGAATTGTAAATATTACAAATTATTAAATATATTATTCTTTTTTTGGCAAGTTTATGAACATTACTTGCAAAGTTGATCATTGTGTTTCTTCCTCGTGTTTTTAAAAGAAATCTTAGCATTTAAATGCAAAAACAAAACTGATGTCACTCCATGCTCTAAAGGGTTAAACTGCCTTGCCGATGTATTTTAAATCCATGATTTTACAAATGAGACATAAAAGCTGGATCCTTCTGCTCATTTACAAGTGAACAGGGTACTTTTCCTTGAAAAAACTACCAAACCCACCATGCAGCTGGCTCCGCCCCCACCCACCTGATCAGGCTTCAGTCATCCTCACCTGTGAACTCAAACCGGAACAGGGTGGCAGAAAGGCGCCGAAACACCCAGAGGATTCATCATCTGAGTCGGATTTATCTGTTTTGATCCTGCCAGCTTCATCCAGACACTTTGTAGCGTCAGTAAGCTGCGTCTGAATCAGCAGCCGGAAGTGTTGGTGTTTCTGCCGCAGAGCTGCAGGCGGGAAATCATTCTCTGTGTCTTGAGGTGGTCCGTGCTGCACACTGTGGTTTCTGAAGGGTAACCCTCTGCTGTGACGGAGCTGCGAGGCCGGCTGCTGCTGGACTTTGACTTGGTTTCAGCCTGAATGGATTCGCTGGATTTCTGTGGAGCAGCCACGCAGCCAACAGCACGTGAGCAGGTAAGGCTGAGTCACGCGACAGCATGTCCGATTTTTAACGCTTTGGATCCTGAGCAGATTGACTTCATGGTAGCTTCACATTATGAGGAACAAGAAAATGGCGTGAAATTTAGCACAAAAATAAATAAATAAAGCAATAAAAGTTAGACAAATAAATAAATAAGGTTAAAGATGGTTAAATAAATGAAGAAATAAATAACTAAGGTTAAAAATGGTTAAATAAATAAATAAATGAGGTTAAAATGCTGACTGTCTTGGCCAGGCCTCCCTTGAAAAAGAGATTCTTAATCTCAATGGGACCAACCTGGCAAAGTAACAGTTAAATAAAGGCTAAAAAATGGTTTTAATGCAAAAAAAAAAAAGGTAGAAATAAATAAATAAGGTTAAAATTGTAATAAATAGGGTTAAAATTATAAAAATAAATAAGGTAAACATGTTTTTGGCCACAACTCAAGAATTTATGTTTAAACTGTTTTAATGAGTGTTTTTACTGGTTTAAATCAGCTGAATAAATTCTTACCAGAAGTTCAAGCTGGCACTAAATCCCCCAAATCTGACACACTGCACCATTAAGGCAATTTAACCCTTTGCAACCAGAGCAAATTGGCTTGATTTCTCTCAAAAACATTGGAAAAGGGCAGAGAGCAACGTAAGAGGAGATGACTCAGAAATAAGCAAGAAAATTACCTGAATATTAGCACACAAAAAAAGGGGAGGAAAAGCTTAAAAATATAATGATTCTGTAAAATCATTCTAAATAAATAACCATGATAATCAGATATATAGTTTTCTGGAATATTTTCCCTAATTTTCAGTTCAAAATACTTCTCTACATGTACTCATTTCTTGCAGTTTGTGGGACACATATTACAAACATATTGCTCTTTGCCTTTTTCCTCATGTTTGTGAAAGAAATCAAACATATTTGCTCAGGGTTTAAAGGGTTAAATGCTTGTGAGAGCCGTCTGAATGCGGCACAAGAAACCCGCTGTCGATCCAGGTGTTAAAGGGTTAACAAAAATGTGACTGTACAGTAGCTAAATTACATAATTAATTTAACATGTCAGCCGAAACAACGTTGATGTGGTAAAATCGCTTTTTGACACAAACTTTACAATCATTGTTGTTTTAGTCTGAAAATAGGATTCAAGTAAAAATTATTGAGTTTGATGTCGTGCAGAGTAGAAAAACAACCTCACTGATACTTTAAAATCAATAGAAAGTTTGAGGAGAGTTATCACCTCAACCTGATGATTGTAACTGTGTGTGTGTGTGTGTGTGTGTGTGTGTGTGCGCGCGCGCGCGCGCATGTGTGTGCACAAGCTTTTTTAATATGGATTCACAGAGTTTTGGCCTGATTGCGTTTCACATCAGTCGTCAAAATGCATTTAAAAAACAATTTGAAACGAGACGGCGAGAGGCCAAAAGCTGCTGCGGACGGACGGATAAATAAAAGCAATGATGATGCCAGCGTCAGCCCGAGACCACAATCAATCATTAGCATACGTAAGGAAGTGTGTGTGTGTGTGTGTGTGTGTGTGAGGGAGGGAAAGGCCAAAAAAGAAGACATAAAGTTGATGTCTATTATCAATCATTTGCATACGGAGGTGTGTAGATGAGGAAATTGAGTGTGTGTGTTTGTGTGTGTGTACAGGAAACGAGTGTGTGAAACTCTGCGTGTGCGTCTTCAAAACGCTCCATCTGTAATTCCTCATAGCAGTTAATTCATCATCTGTGCTGAGGCGTCGGGGCGTCCGCGGGCGTTTAGGACTAATATTTCAGCTCCCATTACAGTGGCGGAGCAGAGAGCCGCCGCTCCGGTTTGACCTTTGACCCCAGTCGGGGGACTGGCAGCCTGACCCCATCCATCAGCGCAGGCAGAGGGAAAATATGAAGAGGGAAACATTATTAGTTAGATTACAGAGGGGAGAGATTTAGCTGTCAGTTTGGTCAGCAGGGTGGGCGGCTGTCTGCGTCTGTCCGTCTGCTTACCTGTCTGTCCGTCTGCTTACCTGTCTGTCCGTCTGACTGGTCCGACCTGTCCGTCTCACTCGGTGCGTTTACGTGCACATTTTAGTCGAGCTACAGTTATACTTTGATTAAGTTATTCAGTTTGACTGAGACTGTATTTATTGATGAAGTCTGTCTGATTCTTGGATGCAGCTGCAGATCTGCCCTCTTTAGATAGTTGCAGTAAACCTTTATTATTGATACAGTCTATGATAAAGACCCAATCACAATCATAGCTATTGTTTTACAATAACTTGGAGGTAAAAAAAAATGCCACATGAAGTCATTAAATCAAACGTGAGCAAACTCTTTACTTTACAGACTTTACAAACTTTACAAACTTTACAGCACAAAATAGGACATCGTTCTGCCAAAGTGTTTCTTTGCAGGAGGTTAAAAGACATAAAAATAACTGTTTATTTGAATAATTAATCATATATGATGAATATAAATGATAATAATAATAATAATAATAATAATAATAATAATAATAATGATGATAATAATGCTAACAGTACCTTTGTTTATACAACATCTTTAAAGAAAGTTACAAAGTGCTTCATAATAAAGACAATAATAAAGTTAAGGAACCTGTAAGCTCAGTATCACAAATCACAAAAAATCCCTCAAGAGGCTTTTGATCTATATAACTTTCAACAACCTCCGACATTTAAATCTTTGTGCTGATAAAAAAAAAATGCTTGATTTCTTAAAAAAGTATGGGGAAATGCAGTGAGCACTTAAAGGAGAAATTTAAGTGCAAAAAAATTACCTGAAAATTAGCTAAAAATTTAAAACAAAAAAAAAAAAATTTATTTTAAAAAAAAAACATGCTTAAAAATTATAACAATACTCTAAAATTTCAAACATATAATTTTGATCATTTTAAATGTAGTTTAGCTTTAAAAAAAAAAATGTTTCTCTTGGTTTTCAAAAATAATTTTCCAAATGAGTAATTTCTTGCAAGTTGTGAGATATTTCTTGACAGGAAGAAATCAAGAAGTTAAAAAAAATAAAAAAATAAAAAAAAACATAATAATTTGATCCAGGTTTCAAAGGGTTAATCACATAAAAAGACAAAACACTGGCAGCCTTTGGTTTTGGGACTGAAGTGTAAATGGTCTTTTAAAATGTAAAAATAAAAGTTGGTGACACTCGTCTTTGTTTTTATTCATCAATCATCTCTCGCTGAACGCAGACTTTCAGTTTTGTCTTCAGTCTGATCTTCTGAAAACACAAACGATGATTTCTCTGTCATCGGCTGTCTTTCACTGAGGACAGAGGACAAAAAAACACAATGAAATGAGGAAACAGAGACGTGTGATCTTTAACGGACTGATGGTCGGCTTAATAGAAAGGCACGCGTGTCTGCAGAGATGACAGGCTGCCTCCAAAATGGATTTGAGAGAGACATGACGGGGAATTATTGACTTTTGTTGTGTTTTACAGCAACTCAGAGAAACTGATGACAGCTGATGGTGTGTGTGTGTGTGTGTGTGTGTGTGTGTGTGTGTGTGTGTGTGTGTGTGTGTGGATACTGAACTGTGTGACGGTGCATTTCGAAGGATTTTTGTTTTGTTGTATTCGAATAAATTTAGGTGACAGCATGAAATCTTTTTAGAACAAACCTGCAGTATAGATATGTATTTATTTATTTATTTTTTTAAATTAAATAACTGTATTTCTCTGGGTTTTGTAGGTATATTACCTAAAATGTCTAACTTTATTTCAGACAAAAAAAAAAAAAAACAATAAACAAAGCAAAAAAATTTCTCTTGGCTTTTAACTACATTTTTTTTCCTCTAGATTTCCTCTATCTCAGTCATCAGTCTGTGCATTTATGAAATTAACTTAAGAATAATGATAATAATAATAAATAAAAACAATAATATATTTTATTTATAGAGCACTTTTCATACAAAGAGCTGAAGCTCAACATGCTACAAAATAAAAAAGATAATCAAAACCAGACCAGTAAGAAAAGCACAAATGTGTGGGAGGTGCTATTGTGCATCCACATCTGACGTCAGAAACCAAACTGGGGTATTTGACAAGTTTGGAATAAAAACAGGCTTTTTTTTTTTAAGAAGTTCTCAAATGTTAAATCAACTTTACAAAATAAAATGCAGGTTAAATTTAGATGAGTTAGATGAAGAATGAGGTCAGAAACTCAACAAAGAACAACTAAACAAACTGTACCTGAACGCACCACAACACACAAGGAGAGAGAGTCTGCTGCTCTGATGCTGGTGTGTGTGTGTGTGTGTGTGTGTGTGTGTGTGTGTGTGTGTGTGTGTGTGTGTGTGTGTGTGTGTGTGTGTGTGTTGTGTGTGTGTGTGTGTGTGTGTGTGTGTGTGTGTGTTTTGTCCTGAGGGATAACAGCAGGTTGACTGTCCTGATTCTGTCTTCTGTACTTTACCTGGTCACAGCTCACTAATACAGCCAGTACACACACAGCCTGTAATGTAAACACACAAACACACACACACTAGCACACACACACGCCACATAAAGAAACAGCATTGTGGAGGCAAATGCATATAGCACACACAAACACACACACACACGCACACACTATGAGTTAGTGAGTCATGTGGTCATACTTAGAAAATACAAGTACGAGCACACACACACACGCACACACACGCACACATTGCTCAGTCCTAATTCTATAAGGGGGTCCAGCATGTCTCCCCTGAAACCTCCAGTTCAATTCATTTGATTTCATTACACAGAGAGAGAGAGAGAGGAGGGGGGGTAGACTGTACTGCGGGCGAGCGAGGCCGGGGTGCGGCGGTGGTTTTCATTAGGAGCTGCTGGTTAGAGCTGCGATCCAATTTAGAGTGCAGGCTGGCAGAGTGGCGAGCTGTGTGTTTTTATTGGTATTTAATCAGCTCAATTGGGACGTTTTATTAGTGCGATGCTTTGTTTCGCAGAATGGACGAGAACCGCTGGTTATTAGGGGCTCTCAAAGTGAGGCTCAGAGTCCCCGCAGGGGTCCGAGAGGGGGGCTTCGGCGGGGTCCAGAGGAGGATGAAATATTGAAAATGTGTCCTGGGTGGCTCAATAAGGAGGAGGAGAGCAGTAAAAAGCGGCAGAATCGGGGGTTCGATTCCCCCGTGCTGGAAATGTCAGGATGCAAATGAGAGTTTTAGTTCTGCAAACGTGTCTCGGCGGCAGAGCTGTCGGAGTTATCCTCACAAATGAAGACGTGGAAAAGTTCACAAGGACAAAGATCAAGGTCAACCGTGTGTTTTTCATCCATTTATTTTGGAGTTTGTACTTTCTTTAGGTTAGCTCATAAGCTGAGTTTGCTAGATGCTAACAGGGTTCACAAAAGATGGATGGCGTGTCTCTTCTTCCTCTCACTCAGGGACTGTATATAAAGACGGACGACGCGTCCCCACTTACCTCGCTGTTCTTAAGTGAGGCTAAAATATAACGGACACAGCCGCTGCCGTCCTGCGCTGGTGAGGTCATTTGGAGCCGGAGTCTGCGCGCAGTAGTGATATCCGTGGTGTGGGAATTCCCACCAAAACACCCGTCCGACCAATGACGAGCAGCTCCATTGAATGCGAGCACACGGATTGGCTGTCACAGCTGTCAATTATGGCAGAAAATCCCCTTTTTTATGTATTATTTAATAACTAATTAAAACTGAAATTATCATAAAAACAATCATATAAAAAAAAAACAATTCAACAGAAATTCAGAGGGGTCCACTTGCTAAAATTTCCTCCCAGCAAAAGTCCGAACCTCACACCTAAAATCAGAATCAAGATTAATTGAACATTGAACATCCAGCGGCTGGATGAGACACGGAGCGATGCGTCCTGGTGTTTCTAAATAATTCATCCAAAGTCTGATTAAAGCTGAAACTAACACAAAGTCGTCTGTAGAGTCTAAAGAAGTCACTCTCACCTCTGCAGATGTGTCTGTTTCAGACACTTTGGTGCTGTGAGGAGA
Source organism: Plectropomus leopardus (assembly GCF_008729295.1). Lineage (NCBI taxonomy): Eukaryota > Metazoa > Chordata > Actinopteri > Perciformes > Serranidae > Plectropomus > Plectropomus leopardus. Next base: position 1,026,144 of record NC_056476.1, on the reverse strand, counting down.
AGCTGCGCTCTGTTTGTCTGTCTCACTGCGCTGCTGTCGGACCATCAGCTGTTTGATCTGCCATGATGAAATGCTGTGGCTGTGTCAAAACACTCAGCTATTCTAGAGACAAAGTCATTCATTTTTTTACATGATTGTTCAACACTTCTGCCCTCGCTGTGTTTTGGCGTGAGATTTTCCTCGGTGTCATGAGAGCGTGAGACAGACCCCAAAAGTGTGAGATACACGGCAGATGCATGGGAGTTGGGAAGGGGTTAACAGAATTTAAAAAAAAACTGAAATACCCAACATGGGCAAGATTATGTCGGTTAGAGATTCTGAATGTAGGTTTCGATTATTTTTTGATTAATTGCCCAGCAGTACTCCTTAAAAAATATATAGTCTCTCATTCTTTCATTTTATTACAACATGGCCACAGGTCGGATAGGACGAAGTTTTGGTGCGGGATCCGGACCACGGCCTGCTAGTTGGTGATGCCTGGCTCACAGGTACATGTGATGAATCAGTAGTATGGGCGCTATTAATAGTCACTTCCGTGCGTATTGGTCGCATGCAATGACAGGTTTTATTGGAAAACCTCGCAGGAGCGAGACAGTTTGCTAAGCACTACTCCTTAAAAAATATTGTTCTCATTTTTGTATTTTATTACACCTTGGCAGCGGTTCCTGATAGGACGAAGTTTTTGTCCGGATCCAGGCCGCGGTCAGCCAGTCGGTGATGCCTGATCTATTCTATAGCCAGACACCAGGGGGTGATGCAGATGTTTTTCGCTTCACTTTTAGGAAACTGTCATGTCATGCCTTCATGTGCTTCTCGGAAAAATATAAAACGTGGGAGGGTTCATTTTGTTACACTGCTGGTGATGATGTTTTTGATTCAATATATCCTAAATTGGAGGCTATTAGCCGAAAAGCAAATACTAATATGTGTGATTTCTTGCGTGCAAATTTCTGCTACTTCTCACAAACTCCATACCAGTGCCACCCTCATGAAAAAACACCACAAAATTACAACTTTTTAAGATGCTTGAGCTGCGAGTATTGGTATATCAGTCACTCACTCTGTATTAGGTTGAATTCATAGAGAAAACTTTGTTTTTCTTACATGTCTCTATGGTGAATGAAGAATCTAGAAAATTCTTGATGAATTGAACTCATATTGGTCCACATTTAACGACAGCAAAACTACATCAAAACATCAGTTCACAAATTCTGAAACAACTCATGCAGTATAATCCAAGTCTCATTTATGCAGACGATGCACACATATATTTTCACCAAAGCATAACTATTTAAAACTGAACTGAACACTGAACACTGCATGTTTGTGAAGTACTGAGCGTGAAACTGTACAGGAGACTTGTATTATCCTACATGGGTTCTGTAAGAGTTTGTAAATAGATGTTTTCATAAAGTTTTTCTGTCGTTAACCCTTGAAACCTCGGAAAATTGGCTTGATTTCTTTCAAAAGCATGAGAAGAGGTCAATGAATAACTTAACAAGAAATGACTAAAACATTACCACGAAGTTACAGAAAAATTACCTGTATATATGAAAAAAGTTAGAAAAAAGGACCATTAGAATATACTCACAAAAACTGAGAGGAAAACATTTTTTTTTTCTGTAAAATGATTTCAGAGATATAATATTTATATTTTCCAGGCATTTCCTTGTTTTGTTTTTTGTTTTTTTAAAAAAAAAAAAATCTAATAAAACCCCCTAGCTATTTCTCAGTTTTTTTTTTCTTTCTTTTTTTTTTCAGTATGCGGGACATTTCTTGTCAAGTTGCTTGTTGCCCTTTTCCCATGTTTTCAAACTAAATCAAACCAATTTTTACAAGTTTCATTGGTTATGGACATCTATGGACATTGGACATCTGAGGGCAGCACAAAAAAAAAAACTAATGTCATTTTAGGTGTTAAAGGGTTAAAAGTGAACACCAAGTCATCAAGAATTTTCTCCATTTTTGGATTGTCCGTTCACTGTGGAGGCATGTGAGAAAAACAGTATTCCTTAACCCTTTTAAAGGGTTAAGGAATACTGCTTTTTGTTTTATTATTATTATTATTATTATTTAATAATAATAATAATAATAGTAATAATAAAACAAAAAACAAAACGGGAATAAAAATTCTAATTTAGTTATTTAGTTATATGTAATTTAGTGTATATATATATATATATATAGCTAAATTATTAGAATTTCCAAGCAGTTTTACTTGCAATTTCCTTATCTATTTATTTATTTTATTTTATTTGTTATTTTTAAACAAAAATTATTCCCGTTTTGTTTTTTGTTGTATTATTATTATTATTATTATTATTATTATTATTATTATTACCTTGCGGTCGTTATTATTATTGTTATTGTTGTTGTTGTTGTTGTTGTTGTTTTGTGCTAATTTTTCAGTAATTTTCTTTCTAATTTCTTGCTAATTTGTGCATCGTTTCTTCTCATGTTACTGGTGGCCTTTTTCATGTACTTGAAAGAAATCAAGCAGGTATGCCCGGGTTTTAAAGGATTAAGAATGCAACATAATTCCTTTAACATCACCACAAAAATGTGGATAAACATTTCGGAAAAATCAAGTGTGACTTGCAAAAGAGGAAAGATGGAGTAAACTGTGAGAGAAAGAGAGAGAGGGAGAGAGAGAGGGAGTTTGCGTGAGAGAGAAAGGGGAGGAGACAGTATCAGAGAGGGAGTGTGTGTGTGTGTGTGTGTGTGTGTGTGTGAATATGACTTTATTCTGGAGTCTGATCACACACGGAGCTCCAGTGAGCGGAGAGAGGAGGAGAGGAGAGCGGCTGTTCTGAGATCAGATGAGAGATGAAACACTTGACACATGCACATGCACACACACACCTGATGAGGGAAACACATTCCTCTCTAACACACCTCACTCATTTACCCCCAAAAAACTCAGACTGGAGCTCCGTGCGTCTTTTTCGTTTTTTGGCACAAAAGCTCTCCATCTCCCACTTTGTGAGCGCAGACTGGGAATGTTTGAATTCATGAGGTTGAAATAAATCTCAAATCCTTTTCTTTTTAGAGTAAAAATGACACTTTGATTTTTTTATTCGGGAATGGGTGCATTACGTAGAGAAAAAGACTTCTTTCTGGAGACATTTTCCTAAAACAGCCGTGAGACTGAGTGAGGACTTTGATTTCGTCTTTAAATGTTGAGTTTGAACCTACTTTATCCATTTTTTCTTTTCGTGTCGGCGCACCGGTGAAAGTTTTTGGGGGACATTTAATTTAACCTTTTGGGTCCGTTTGAAGACTTTTATGAGGTGAGACACACTGCGAGGCGCCGCGGAAACATGCAAGAAATAAAAAAGGGACCTTTTCTATAAAATAGTTTCTTTATTATCGGCGATGCCTTAAAATAAAAGTGCAGTTTACAGCCGGGCTGCGTTATTCTGCGCATTAAAGCGGAGCAAATGTCCTCCCGCTGAACAAACAGCGCTATCAGTCAATCTCTCTCTCTCTCTCTCTCTCTCTCTCTCTCTCTCTCTCTCTCTCTCTCTCGAGCGCAGAGGACAGCGCACACACACGCACACGCACAGACGCGCACCACACACACGCAGGCGCTCGCCGACATACCGACACACACTTTGCCGCCGCCGCCGCTGCTGTATCACACCAATGTCATTGCCGAGCTCGTGCTGCTGAGAGCCGCGCGCTCACTGACTGACTGACCGACTGACTGCTCTCTTTCAGGTCCGCTGTTCCCACAGACACCCACCGACCACCACCGGCAGACACCAAGAGGATAAGCCGGGGACCGGATGCCTTTCTCGGATGGAGAGCCGGCGGCGGTGCCGGTGTGAGAGAGGACAGTCCGGAGCTCCTGCACCCGGAGACAACCGCACACGCGCGGCTGTCCGAGTGTCCCTAATCGGTGAAATTATCGCCTCTTAGATCCACTGATCCATTGATCCCATTGACTGTTGAGTGGGAGGACAGAGAAGGGGGGAGACCGCGCGCACCGGAGACACCGGGACCATGATCCGGAGCTGCACGGGGTTTCTCTCTGAAGGATAGAAGAAGAAAAGGAAGAAGAAACAATAAAGCAAAAGCTTTGTGATCTTTTCTGCTTGTGCAACATCCACTCACTCCTCCCGTCCATGTATTGATCCATCGATTGGTGACTGTTTGTTTTTGCGCACCGGGACCATGATCCGGATTTGCCTGAGAGTTATATCCGAAGGTTAGAGAAGAGACGGAGAATAAAAAAACAACAAAAAGAAGATTGTTGTTGGTCCTCTGAGCTCCATCAGTCCCTCCGTTGATCCCAGTGTTCCCAGTGAGCGGTGACTGGTGTGTGTTGGGAGGCAGAAGCGGAGGAGGTTTGTTACACGAGACGCGGGAGCGCATCGGAGACATCCGGGGGACCATGATCAGGATCTTCCCGGATTTCAGCGTCCAGGTGACGGCTTCGGGAGCCGGCGGACCCGGAGCCGGGGGAGGCGGCGGAGGCGGTGGGATGGTGGCGGGACCCCAGGTGGGTCGGGTGCCTGTGCCGATCCCCGGAGCCACGAACGGGACCCCGCAGAGCGTGCAGGGGATCACCGCCTATCAGCAAAGGTATGTGGGGAGAAAAACGACCTGTGGCGTGATGAGTGAGAAAAAAAGAGTTTCATCTAAGATGTGAAGCAAAAATCTGAAAATATTTGTTTGTGTGTGTGAAGTGAGATTGTCTGTGGTTACTGCTATAATAGATTTGGCTGTGATATTTGTATTTTTTCCTCCTAAAATCTATTATAGGATTTCCACACGCCTTCATGGGACATTTTAATGTTCAGATGGGCATCTTTAACTCAGTGGGCACTTTTTTTTTTGGTTTGATCTTTTTAAAGATATCCTGAAGCGACACTATCAGTTGGTATTTAAAATCAAAGTTGCAAAAATCATCCATAACCCTCGACTGCAGGTGCATCGTTGTGCGCCATGTGTGAAACTGGATGGAGAGGTTTATCAGATACAAAAATGTGGCCTTTTCTTCTTTTTTTCCTATTACACCTGAAAGGAAAAGCAGAATGTGGTGACTTTAATGCCACACACGAGGATCAAATTCAGTATCCATAGTTTGATTTAAATTAAATTTGTGTTTCAAAGTGTTTCAGTGATGTGTGTGGAGCGACAGAGTAGAAATAGAGGAATCCGGTTGCAGTGATTCAGTGGAAACAGAGGAGTGAAGTCCAGGTAATTCAGTGGAAAAAGCGGGATGAGGTTCTGCTAATTCAGTGGAAACACAGGATGTAATTTATCGGAAATGGACGGGCGAGTTATTTCAAAATGTGTTGAGTGTTTCCAGGCCGGTCACGAAGCTGCGGCTCCCTCCGTCCAACCTGTTTGCTGGTGACGATTCACTCCATCCGTCCCCTCTGTTATTTCCTTATTTCCCCTCCAATCTGAATCTAAATGATTGCCTCCCCGTCCGGCCGCTCAGTAGGGTTGTTTTTTCTAATCATCTGGAGCTGTGGGGGGGGCCCAAACACACCACACACACACACACTCTTATTACCCGAAAAACTCTCCGTATTATGGAGTGTAACTATGTGTGTGTAAAGTCTAAAAGCTATGGGGAGCAAACAGACATAAATCACGGCCGGGGCCTCTCCGAGTGCACTGAGAGCGTCTCAGCCCTCTAAAGCAACAAATAAGAGGAGAATAAGGGCCGTATTGTTATTTAAAGCAGGGCTTCTGGGCACACATTAGACCCCGGACCCCCATACGGGGGGATTTTGTGTAGTGGACCTTATGTTTGTGTCCATATGTGTGAGGCGAGGATTAGAGCGGCGGTTTGACACGTCCTCTGATCATTTCTCCTGACGTGAAACCTGCTGGAATTTAACGATGTCGTCATCCGGCAGCTGGGGACCCGTCACAACTCATCCAGGACCCTTTGAGGCCCCCGGATTTTAAAAACAGAGGCCTAAACAATCTCATCAAACTTCACCACGAAAGGTTTTGGCCGCGGAGTCTGGTTTTATCCAAACATTTAAAAATATTCTTTGCTGCGTCCCCAGCGGCCCGCCGTCTCGCTGCCCCTCTCCCCTCTCTCTCTATACATAATGTTTCCCCCAACAAACAGCTGGGAGCTAATATGTTTATACATTACGCTCCATTATCCACGTCGCCTCCGTTTGACTGCTCTCAGTAAGCAGAGCCGAGATGGAGAGAGATCTCGTCCTGGAAGAACGCAGCGAGTTTCACTGGCCCTGGACGAGGTTCCAAAAATACGCAGACGCCGTCTCGCTTTAAAAAACACCCTGTTTTCTTCATAGTGTTGATAAAAACCCCAAACATCTTCTGATTTTATTTATTTTCAACACCAAAGATTCATCTAAAGTGGAGAAAATGCAGTGTTTGTCTGAGTGAATGACGTCAGTGCAGTTGAGGGCTGGGGGTCAAACCTGTGACCTCTCAGTTTTTGGAGCAAAAAGCTGCCACCTTCTTTGATTTTGAGCATTTCTGAGCATCTGTTCACAAGCAGGCGGGTAAATCTGCAACCAGGGATGCACCAAAATTAGTATTTTGTCATTTTTAGAGTGTGAATTTCAGCTGTAAATCGCTGCATCTGCTGTCAAAGCGCGGAGAATAATGAGCCAAAAGCACATGTTGACGCCTTTTCTGAATGCATATGCGCACGTGCGTCGATCGGCATGGCGTTGAGCTCATGACGATCGCAGACAGGAGGTCACGCTTCCCCTCTCCAGTCTTTATTTTCTGCCACAGCACCGCCCGTAACCCCGTGTTTGTGTGGAGAATACCCAGCATGCCTTTGACCTTGACAGGTCATTGGTATAGAGAGGGAAGGCTTTTCAGCTTCCAGGGCTGCAGCCTGGGGGTTAATCACACAGCACACCGATTAGGTTACAATGAATTATACATTAAAAAAAAAAGAGGAATTTAAATGAACGTTGAGAAAAAAAAGGAGAGAAAGAAGAAGCAGGCGGTGGTTTCTGTTGGAGGATAATGAGCCAACGCTGACGTGCAAACATCAAAGCCTGGAGGAAAATAAATTTTAGTGGCCGAAAATGTAAAAAAGTGAGCAGGGTGATTTGATTTTTACAAATGATGTGAGGAGTTGTGTTCATATTCAGAGGCTCATTACAAACTCCTGCAGATGCAAACACCAAAAACACATGACTGAAGCTCTGCATGTCTGCAGAAAATGATGCAAAAAGTTAATTTAGGTATTTGAGACGTTTGCTGTGATGTGTTTATTATGACACAGGCGGGTGGAGGGGAGGTGTGTGTGTGTGTGTGTGTGTGTGTGTGTGTGTGTGTGGATCTGATTTACAGGGCAACCATCCAAGTAAATCACCCATCACCCCCCGCGCACGCTGGGTGGTGTTTTTGTGATGGTTAAAAATTGGATAATAACCCCGCGGTGCAACCTGTAATACAGGAAGAGAGGAGGAATTAAATAAAAAATAAAACACACACACGCACACGCGCACACACAAACTGGCTCCAACTGCAACTGAGTGGCGTTGTTGCGCCGGGGCTGGAGAAAATACCGGAGATGTGTGGTGTCCTTTTTTTTCCCTGTCAGCAGCCAGAGGAGGGAAAAATGCTCCGAAAAACCACAGACACTCTGACCGCCCAGCGACGCTCCGCCGCGGGGATTTTAACGGGGATGTAGGCGCTGCAGCGGCGGCGAGAATGTAAAGATTTGACGCGCCTGTTTGGCTTTTTTTCCCCTTCCTCCGGAGCGCATGCAGGAAATTCTTCTGTAGTGCCAAAACCGTGTGTGGAGAGAGACAGAGAGCGCGAGAGGAGGAGAGACAGCGGGATCTGAGAGGCATCCACCCCGGGTTCCCCCTCACTCCGCTCGGCATGCCTCTGCTGCTGCAGCCCGGTCCTCGCCTTCGCCTCCACCGCCCGTTGTTTCCACGCTCCTGAGCGGCGGCGGCGGAGGAGAGAGACAAGCACGAGACGCACGCACCGCACGCACACCACGCACGCTCAAATACACATCCACACACTCTCACGTTCACACACACGGACATGGCTTTGTCTTAACACACCGAGCATGACGCATTGCTGTCAGGGTGCAGCGCACCGCCGCCGCTCCGCGTCCACATCAACCTGAGGACAGGAAAGAGAGGGAAGAACAGAAAGTAAGAAATCAAATAATTGTTGCAGGAAGATGGCGCCCACCAAGCCGAGCATCCAGCAGGACCCGACGCGGAGAGAACGGTAACGGGGCTCGGATTTTTGTTCCTCCTCCTCTTCCTCACTGCATGTTTCCAGCTGCACGCGGCGGCTCTGACGGAAGCGGCAGCCCGGCGGCTTAGCGGCTGTTCCGCGTCGCTTTGCGTTTTATTCTGAGCCTCAAGGTGTCAGGAGGACCGCTGTTACCCTTTCCAGAGGAGAGTCGAGGTGTGCGTGCCCGCGTGCGTGCGTGCGCGCCTGTGAGTGTGTGTGTGTGTGGGTAACAGGTCGGTTGGCTGACTGTTGGGGGGGTGGGGGGATGGCAGAGGACTGTCTCTGCTTTGCTTGTCTCGCCTCCTCTCTCCTGACCATGTGTGTACCTGTGTGTACCTGCACGTGCACGTGCGCGCGTGCAGGTTTTTAGGGAGCCATGCAGTGTGTTGACGCTCCGAGCAAAACGAAGGTGTGTGAGCGTCGAGGAAAACGTGCAGCCATCGATGACAAACGTGTGTGTGTGTGTGTGTGTGTGTGTGTCTTTGGGTAGCTCTACTACTGCTGTGTATGTTTCTGTGTGCGTGTGTGTGTGTGTGTGTGTGTGTGTGTGTGTGTGTGTGTGAGGCTCAGAGGAATTAACAGGAAGTTTTAATGTGGAGGGATGTGCGTGGATTCACCTGTGCAGGTCAAAGTGAGCAGACCTGCGCGTGACCTTAAAGCTGGTTCACTGGCTCAGATGCTTAAGGTGGAAAGACGAAGAAATGTGGTTCTGTTTAACATGTTTTTTGCTCAGATCTGATCAACTAGTGGATTCTATTCTGTTCTATTCTATCCTGTGGGGCACATATTGGACATGATTTGTTGCTTTTGTCACCTGATGAAGAGAATCTCTCTCGTCTGTCCTTTTATACCATCAGAGACATTTAAAACGATAACTTTAATTTCATGCATGTTGTTTCTGAATATACTCTCTTCCAAGTTTCTGAGATATTAGTCATACTTTTTTGCAGTAATAGTCATAATCCAGAGGTTTTATTTGCACCTGTTGATTTAGTGGTGACATTGCATAACTTTGATTTTATTCAGTTCCGTTTTATCGTCTTTTATTGAAACCAGGTGACATATTGGACTTTCTTCTCCTGTATCTACATTATTCTGCTCCATAATATTCTTATACGACATATGACATCATATTCTCTGTAGGAACTTGCATACTTTTAACTAGTTGCTGTCAGAAAAACAGTCAGATACAACTATGATTCTATTCTATTCTATTCTATTCTATTCTATTCTATTCTATTCTGTGTGGCATATTTTGGACATGATTCTGGGGACTGGAATATTTATATTTTTTCACCCGATCATCCTTTTATACTAACAGAGACATTTGAAACTCTAGTTTTGCACCTTTTTGTTTTGAAAATGCTTTACTTCATTTTGCTCTAAGTTTTAGACATATTCGACATAATTTCCTGCATGATAATCCGTTATTTTTCACCTGTTGATTTAGAGATAAGTTGCATAACTTTGATTTTATTCCTTTCAGTTCTTTTTTTTAATAATTTTTTAAAATTTAAACAATGTGACATATTGGACTTTGTTGTCCTGTATTTACATTATTCTATTCTTTAATATTCTTTCTATGCGACATATGGCATCATTTTATCTGTAGGAAATTGCATATTATTTATTTGTTGATGTAAGACTGACAAGTAATCAAATATAACCACAATTCTACTCTCTTATTGTCTATTTTATTGGCAAATCTAGTTTGATAGTTTGTTCATAGCAATATTTAAGAGGATAGTTTCATACCTGTTGTTTTGAAAATGCTCCATTCTCTGTTGTATTCTAAGTTTCAGACATATGGGACATTATTTCTTACAGTAACAGTCGTAGTCTTTTTTTGTGTTGCACCTGTCGATTTAGAGATCTGTAGAGACCTGTAGAAATCCACTTTATTGTATTCTATAATCTGTTCTATATGACGCATGTCATTGAACTTGCAGATGTTTCACTTGTGAATGTGGGGAAAAAAATCAGCTATAACTGTGATTTAGTTCTTGGCTTTTCTGTTTTATTCTTCTGTTCACATGGTCCAGTTTAGAGTTTTATTTACAGATGATGATTACATAAGTTTGATTCATTTCATGATTCTCTGGAAAGAGATATTTATGTTTTGGTTGTTCAATGCAGAAACTCTTTCTCAGAGAGCGTTTGCCTTTTACTGAGAGCTCTCATTTTTATGCCTTTTTTATTCAAACTGAGTGACATATTGGACTTTGCTCTCCTGTAGAAATCTACATTATTCTCTTCTATAATATTCTATTCGGTGCAGCATTGCATCACTTTCTCTGTAGGAGCTCGGATATATCCATAATTCTATTCTTTTCTTTTCTGTTTTATTCTCCTATTTGTGTTCCAGGTTAATTTTTTAATTCTATTCTGTTCAATTCTGACGTTTTTGGAGGTTCATGTTTTTGTGACCTGTTGATATACAGACGTCAAGCAAACACATGACTTTGATTCTATTCTGTGTTATATGCATGTTTAGTCAGTGTTTGGCATCATAATCTTGGTCGAAAAAGTGGCCTTATTTATCAGAGGAGGGGTGTTGTTGTTTTTTTACCCCTCCCAAATCTACAAATATCTCTTCCTTAGGCCTCCTCGAGTGACTCAGGGAAAATGCAAGTGTTCGTCCCACATGATGTGTGTGTATTTTGGCAAGCCTGCATGTTTGGAAGGCTTTTTTTGTATGAAAATGAACAAAACATTTTAAAGAAAAAGAAATCTGCAGAAACAGTTTTTGAAGGAAACAAAAAAACAAAAAAAATATTTAAAGAAAGAAAAAAGTCATACATTTTAAAAAATCACCAAAAATTTTACAGAAAAAAATCACATAAAAAAAAGCCAAAAAGTTTTAAAGAAAGAAAAAAAAAAAATGGCCAGAGTTTTTAAAAATAACCTAAAATTTTTCAGGACAAAAAACTGCCAAAGAAAAATTCAAATGCTAAAATTTTATGAAGAAAGCACATGTGTTTGGAAAGCATTTTTACTTTAAAAAAATTGCAATTATTGTTCTTATTTTTCCCATGTCCAGGCTAAGCTCCAAATTACCTGAAATCCCAGAAATGCCCCTGGGGGAAACATGTGTTTCAAGAGGGTTTCTGCTCAGTTTGAGATATTAGACACAATATTTTTGTCATTCTATTAAATTCTATTGTGTGTAAAGCAGGTATGAAAAGAGAATCTGCTGTGCTTTTGTGTTTTCTTCTGTGTGGACTGTAACATCTACCACCACACTGTCTTTGAGAGACGTGTCTGTTTTGTAGGGATTTGACTCTCGCAGGTGATGTTGCTCACATGGATGGAGGCTTGATGACATGCGTTGAGTGTTTTTCCCCCTCTGTGTAACCTCCACTCTAACATCTGTTGTTATGAAGGAAAAGGTGCAGAGATAATTTAGTTCCAGCTCGCTGAGGTCGTCTCCCCGCTCGACCGGAGCCTCGCCGGCTCGTCGTGTCCCTGGTTTTATTTCAGTCAGACGTCCTCCTGTTTAACGACACAACACCTGCTCTGACAGAGCCGCAGCCGACAGGAATGTAAATGTTCTCTCGCACAAACGTTGTGAGCTTTTGGCAAATATTGCAGAAACTGTTGGACTCTGAAATACGAAGCTTTGATATGTTTTTCTGTTTTTCATGCTGGAGCTTTGCCACAGTGTTTCTGCAGTCCTGTAATTATTTGGAAGGACTCAGGTGTGTGTGTGTGTGTGTGTGTGTGTGTGTGTGTGTGTGTGTGTGTGTGTGTGTGTGTGTGTGTGCGCCTGTAAATAGAGAAACTACAGGAACAAAATAACTCATCAGAGAGCAGCTGTGATGGCGTTGCAGCTCAGAGTTTTCTGACTCGGATCTGATCATTTCTCATCAGTGTGACCAGAACAAAAGTGGTCACACTGTTTGATTTCCCATCTGCATCTGAACCTCAACACATGGCTGAAGATGACACGTTAGTATCTGAAGCCTCAAATTTCTTTATTTTTAGTTTTTCATGACAGTTGTTTGAACTTTGGCGGTCTGTCTGCAGTGTTTGCATGAAGCAAACAAAACAAAACCTAAAAATGGATGCAGCTGAAGCATAAATGTAACAAACAGTCAGAATACCAGAAGTTTAGTAGATGATGCTAACAGTGAAATTCTCCACCTCTTAATACCAATTTCAACACAACCGTCGACCGTTATTTGCTTTCTGTCAGCTCAACGTTTGAAAAGAGAACGTCATTGAGGAAAGTAAACGGCGAGCTAAAGTCCAGCGGGAACAAAGTGGAAACAAACTTGTTCTGTAAGATCAGATATTTTTTCTTTAGCAGAAATGTTTCCTGCTAGTTTGTGCTGTTTGTAAATCGGCTTTGTTCTTTCGGCACTTGATTATGTCGTTAACGTGCTGATGATGCTCTATTTCCCTTTTTGAATGACGATGACAGACGACTGCCGTCTGCTGGTATGCAGAGTTATTTCCTCTCACGCAGGTGCAGGACGTACGTGCTGGTCGGCTGTTGGCTGTAGTCTTTGCAGCGCGTTTGCAGTGATGTTGGTTTGGTGTGTCTGGACCTGGAGATGTGACGGTTGGTCTTTGTGTGAGGCGGTTTGTCCTGCCTCCTCCACTGTGATTGGATGGCTGGGTAAAAAGCGATGCCATTAATTCCCCACAGTCTCTGTCTGCCTGCTGGCCGCCGGCTGTTACAGTCCTGTAACTTCTCCCTCCACCACTAGGTGTCAATGTGTCTTTCAGCTCAGCTGACAAGTCGAAGTAGAGACCGGAGACTGGGCTCTGGTGGTGCATGCTGTGCACTGCATACAATGAGTTTAATAGACAGAGGAGCCTGTATTTATGACAGTATTGAACACTTCCTAAATTCCTCTTGTTTACCCTAATTCTGTGATACCAGCCAAGCCTGATGAGAATGATGTTTTTATTACAGCGTTTCGTAGACAAGTACAATGTACAGCCGAGTCTGAGTGCGGTCAGAGGTACGGGGTCAGTGCTGAGCAGCAGATTAACAGCCGGCCATTTGCATACGTGTGCTGTTAGAGAGCAGAGAGCAGGCGGAGGGTCAGAGGTCAAATGTATAGAGCTGAAATTACACTTCACTGCTGTCCAGCCTTCACTTCCACTGATTCTGCTACAAAGAGGTTTTATCCTTTAATTTGTCCCGGACTGAGGAGGCAGGAAGCTCCGACCTGACGGGAGGAAGTTGAATTCATGAGTGTGAGACTTATTATCTGATATGACCTCGGCCTTTCTGCTCAGCCGCTGAAGGTGAAAATCTCTCAGAGACAAGCCGCTGGTTTTACAGCTCATGGGGACGATGAAAGCCGGTTTCAGTCTCTGACCAACTCCTGAAGGAGACGAGGATCATGTCGGATTTATGCAGAAACTGAGAGTTTTAGGGGGATTTTTTTACAACAGATGGCACATATGTCTGCTTAAAAACCAAGAAGAAAAGCACAATATTTGGAAAAGTTAGTCACCTGTTGTATTTTTGACAAATGTGTGTCCCTAACAGCTTCCTGATGGAGGCAACAACTTTCAAATTTTCTGGATTCCAGATGTTTGAGTGAATTCAAGCCCTGTGCTGTTGGCCAGAAACACCAAACCATCACAATCTGTGTGCCAAAAAAGTTAACTGGGGTTTTTTTTATGACGGTTCAGATCCTGACTGATGGATTTTATCAGCTTATCATCAAACTACCTGCTTGTGTCTGTTTCCGGGAGCAGAGAGCAGATTATCTGAGCTGTGCATCAAGAAATGCATAAAATAACCACACTGCTCAATTTGAATGTTTTATCCATATTAGTTACAAATCATGAACAGAGTTTTATGAAATATAGAAAGAAGAATCTTCACATAGGAGAAGCTCTGACCAGTAAATATGCCACCATTTACATTTCTGCCAAGCATTTTCCAAAGTAAATCAATGCTGCAGCAGCTTCAAGGCAACCTTTGGTTTCACTAAATTTCAGTAAGATATTGAAAGTGACTTGCTGTCTGCTTAGAAGCATGCATGAGCTAAAAACATGGGCTGTGGTTGCTATGAACATGGCTTGACGTGTGCTGAACTGTCATTAAAAAAACACCAGTTTTTGTTAGGAAAACATCACGCTTTGGCTTAAACAGCACAGTTTTATTGCTACAAACATGGTTGGACTCGTTAAAAAAACACCCCTTTTCATTGCTATAAACATCGCTTGAAATGAGTCAAACTGTTTAAAAAAACACCCACTTCTGTTGCTGTCAAAATGTCCCAAACTCTCATTAACAAACACTTGCTTTTGCCATTTTAAACATGGCTGGATGTGTCCTAATCTGTGTTTAAAAATGCCCACTTTTTTCACTCTAAACACAGTTAGACATGTCAAACTCTCCTGCTTTTGTCACTGTTAACACAGCTAGAAATCTCCCAAATGTTTGACAAAAACATCTGCTTTTGAAGCTATAAACATTGCTAGAAATGTCCCAAACTCTTGTCGCTATTAACACAGCTAGTTGAAAACCGCCTACTTTTGCTTCTGAAGACACAGCTAGAAATGTCCCAAACTCTCATTAGAATCACCTGCTTTTTTCACTATGAACACTTAAAAAAAAAACACAATTTCTTTGCTTGGGTTTAGGCACAAATCCCCCGTGGTTAGGACTAGAAAAACATAACATTTTGGCTTAAAATTGGTTGATACAAAAAAAGCTTGACGTGTCTCAAACTGTCATTAAAAGACTTTTGTTGCCATAAACATAAATATTGCCTGAAATGTCCTGAATTCTTATTAAAAATCACCTGTTTGTTTTGCTTCAAACGAGGCTGGAGGTGTCCTGAACACCTGCTTTTGTTGGTCTGGATCAGCGGCCTGCTGCTGCCTGGCAGCCGTCTCGCTCGTGTCTGACTCTTTCCACTAATTCCCAACAATGCCAACATTTTATTCTGGCAGCTCTGCTGGTAGCAGGACTGAACCCAGGTCAGATGGTTTGGTGCATCCACCACCAACAACAATCCTCTCCGTCCTGCTGCGGTCCTGAACCATGAAACTGCTTTTTTTGTTGTGTTTCTGGAGAAGACAGTTTCACTGAAAAATCAATTTTTCAGCAGCAGACTATCAAATCTCAGGTGTGTCCTTGAATGCACCATCAAGAGGAGCCTCCTGCTTGTAACGGCTCCACGTGCCGACGCCCCGACGTTGATGGGAGGCAAAAAAAAAACAGTGATTAAATCTTTTATTGTGATGAATTATCTCTCTGCAGCAGGTTTCTTGTCTCTGCAAGCTGCTTTTCATAGAAATGAACAGAAAGCAATGGCTGCCTGGAAGGAAGGAAATCAATCTAAAAAGCGATGGTTTGTTTAGGCAATAAAGTGTACAAATTTTCAGGTAATCCATCTATTAATTTCTCTCCTCACCCATTCATCTTCTACTCCCAGCAACGCTCCATTCTCCCACCATTTACTCCCTGCCTACATCCATCCATCCATCCCTCCATTCATCTCTCCATCTGCTCCCCTCCCCCTCCATCCAGCACACCAGTGTGTGTGTGTGTGTGTGTGTGTGTGTTTGTTTGTGTGCGTGTGTGAGTGTGTGTGTTTCTGCTAAAGGCTGTCAGGCAGCAACAGCGTTTTGGCTGAGCTGCTGTTTGTGGATCTATTTCTGGGGGCATTTCAGCGGCGATAGGCATCTGGAGGAGACCAAATTAATTTCCAGGTAGGGAGGGAGAGAGAGAGGGAGAGAGAGGGAGGAAGAGAGAGGGAGGAAGAGGGGGTAGAAGGAAGAGGAGGAGGAGGAGGACAGACTTCATAGCTGACTGCACAAGTGCTCCCACTATCAGTACACTACAGCGGCTCTGGAGAGGAAGATGATGGAGAGATGATGGAGAGAGGAGGACTGGACGAGAGAGCCAGACAGACACGGAGCAGCAGGGAGGGAGAGGAAACCAGGGAGAGAGGAGGCGAGAGAAGGATGTGGACATTAAAAAAAACAGCTAGGGAGAGAAAAGGAGGACAAGGGAGGAGAGTATAAAGAAATAAAGGGAGTAAAAAAGGAATTTTGACATTTTTAAAGGGAGGACAGCAGCAGTTGTTTCAGAAAGTGTTCAAAAACGATGTGTTTATGTTCAAGTGACCATGTTAGGGGCCGTACTCATCCTGCTTTTTTGTGCACTCATTTCTGTTTTCAGTGCTCTTAAATCCAGCCGGTTCTCACTCTGAACTCGTCCAATAGCGCCGCTCATTCTGTGCTTTTGGCTTATGAACGTGACGCCAAAAGACACCTTCAGCGTCAAACCGTAACGCAGCTGGATGGCGTCAGATGAGAACGCACTCAGACAGAACCGTTGGCCGGTCAGAGGTCACCAGGGGCGTCCACATGCAATGTGCACAGGTGGCATCACTTGAGAATGTGGCTGGAGGGAATTGGTCGCATGCACCTGAAACGCTCAGGTAGAGTCTGGTAATAACGCTGCCGGTAACCACATGATGAGAGGATGGAGTGCACTTACAGGACGGGCGGGGAGGTGGATGGGTCACACACACTATCGACTTTCATGCAGGAGTCAGTTCGTGTGGACGTGTGTGTTTTCTGCATCTTATCATGTGTCTCTTTTGCCTAAACTTAACTAACTGTGACTTTTTTTGCCTAATCCTAACCATCGTTACAATCCGCACCGTTGTGTGAACGTAGACAGTAGTAGAGACGGTAGAGATGTTAGAGACAGTGTAGAGACAGTAGAGACGGTTGTAGAGACAGTAGAGACGGTGTAGAGACGGTGTAGAGACAGTAGAGACGGTGTAGAGACAGTAGAGACGGTGTAGAGAGACACGGGTAGAGACGGAGAGGGTGTGTTAGAGACGGTGTAGAGACAGTAGAGACGACGGTGTAGAGACAGTAGAGACGGTGTAGAGACAGTAGAGACGGTAGAGATGTTAGAGACGGTGTAGAGACAGTAGAGACGGTAGGATGTTAGAGACGGTGTAGAGACGGTGTAGAGACAGTAGAGACGGTAGAGATGGTAGAGACGGTGTAGAGACAGTAGAGACGGTGTAGAGACAGTAGAGACGGTAGAGACGGAGACGGTGTAGAGACAGTAGAGACGGTAGAGATGTTAGAGACGGTGTAGAGACGGTGTAGAGACAGTAGAGACGGTAGAGATGTTAGAGACGGTGGTAGAGACAGTAGAGACGGTAGAGACGGTAGAGACGGTGTAGAGACAGTAGAGACGGTGTAGAGACGGTGTAGAGACAGTGAGGGGTGAGATGTGACGGTGGAATCGCTCGTAGACCTGATTGGCTCTCAGCAGCGGACGGCTGTTGAATCAAACTCACCCGCAGGCTGAAAGAGAGCCTCTTAAAGGCTGCAGGAGTGCTTGGTTAGCTGTCCCAGAGGAGGCAGGCGGGTGGGAACACCTGCCTGATCGCCCAGAGCCAGCACGTCTGTGTGTGTGTGTGTGTGTGTGTGTGTGTGTGTGTGTGTGTGTGTGTGTGTGTGTGTGTGTGTGTGTGTGTGTGTGTGTGTGTGTGTGTGTGTGTGTGTGTATATATAAAGTGTTGGTACACTTAACAGCGAACATTTAAAAACAGTTTTAATGTAAACAGAGAAGCTTAACAGAAGAATCTGTTTTCAAACGGCCCGTTTACTAACAGCTTTGGGAATGTTTTGTCATATTCAATATTTGATGATGATCTTTACTTCAAGAGTGTACAAGTGGAAAAGTGCTTTTAGCAGTCGGAGCCTTGCTAAAGGGCACCTTGGCAGTGTCCAGCAGCATGACCTGGCACCTACGTGGACTGGCTCCTGCCGCTCTGTTTTATATTTACAAGAATAATCGCAGGAATAAATGTAGACATTTCTGCAAACCTCAGGTATGTTACATTTTTAAATGAATATGTGGCAGATATTTTGAGACTTCACATTTCAACAAAGCTGTGGTTAACATTTGGTTAGGTTTAACCTTTTAAAACATGAGCAAACTGGCTTGATTTCTTTCAGAAAACGTGGAAAGAAGGCAAAGAGCAAATTAAGATAAAAATCCAAAAATTAGCCAAAAATTGTAAAAAGTAAACAAAAAATAACATGAAAATTATAAGAAGAAAAAAAACAAAGAAAAAAGAACACAAAAGAATGAAAAATGTCCAAAAAACAACATTTATAATTGAAATAATATTATATTTAAAATTATGTTACAAAAAAAATAATCAATTTGCATTGATTTACTTTAAAGGTAATGTTTTTTGAGAGGGTCTTTTTTTATTTTCAGGTAATTTCCTTGTAATTTTTTTTTTTTATTTTATGGATTTCTTGCTATTTTTGGGGCCCTGTCTTGTTAAGTTGCTTGTTGCCTTCCCCGTTTTTTGTTTTTTTTTAAGAAATCAAAACTATTTGCCAAGATTTCAAAGGGTTAAGCGGAGAGAGAAAAAGTACTGAGAAAGTAAAACTGTGAGAGAAAGGAGGCCTGTGGTGGTGGTGCTAGTGTTGGCGAACTTTCAGAAACAACAGAAAAACCACAAAGCACAAAGTTGGCTTTGTCTCCAAAACACCCCTCCGTCCCTCCGTCCCCTCCTCTCCTCCTCCTCTTCCTCCCCAGGGGCAAAATAACACAATAAAATGTCCCATTAGCCCATTCTGATGAGCGAGAGACACAGAGACGGAGGGAGAGAGGGGCTGCTCTGAGGTTTTGGCAGCTGCTCGGTGGTTCGCTGGTTTGTTTGAGCTCGGCCAGATCCTGACGTGTTGTTAGGAAACAGCTCGAGACGCTTAAACAGCCAGAAAAAAAAGGGCCTCTAAGTTTTGTTTCAAACGTGGAGCTTTTGGCGGCGCTTCCCTCTGTTTCACCAGATTGGTTTTGTCCGGACATGCATGTAAACACGGTTATCAGAGGGAGGAGAAACAGTCGGCTGATGTGTCTGCGGCTGATGTCTGAGTGAAAAAATTGCTTTGCTTTTCAAACTGAATTTACATTTGTCTTTGGGAAGAAAATGCATAGAAAATGTCTCCGGCCGGCAATTGAGCCTCGGCGGCGGCGGCAGTTTGTACGTTGTTACCAAATAACAATGTGTAAAATTCCTGCACGGCGCTCTGACACAGACTCTGGTTTCGTCCTAGATGGAGAAAATGTATGAAAATGTAAATGATGCATCACGCGGCTGAAGCATTTTTCAGCAGCACCAACATGTTGTTAGGAGCGTTTTCTTCATTTTACACAAACAAATGCTGTTTTTTTTCCTCTGCTGGTTATCTACCTTCAAACTATACGTTGCTGCTGACCGATTTATTCATTTTTTGGTCTAAACTTGTCCTGTTTGTGTGACTTTCAGTGCCAGTTAAAATCTAAAAAGTAGACTGTCGAGAACAACTTCTGGACTCGATTTTGGGAAAAAAAACTTGATGTAGCTGCATTTGTAATAATCTGTTATTATGAATATCAATGTGACGTTTAATGAGGTTTCTCACTTCTGGATCTGAATCTGGAAGTTTGAGTTTCACTTTGGTTCTTATATATTTTTATCTCCCCTGAAAAGTTCTGCATGAATTTGCTGAAAACTTTTCATTTTACAAACAAAACACGAAAGATATGTTGCTAAGAAACAGCCCTCTCTTTTCTCTCCTCATTACATCTCGTTTCCTCTCCTCTCCTCCATGTCGTCTCCTCAACTTTTCAAAAAACGCTCCTTTTCTCCTCTCCTCCCCTCTCATCCCTTCTCCTCTCCTAATTTATCTTTGTCTGCTCTTTATTTCTCCTTTCTTCTTTCCTACTTCATGTTCTCTACTATTTTCTCCCCACCTCCTCCTGTTTCTCTCTTCTCATTTCATCCCTCTTCTCTCTCCTTTTCATGGCCTCTCCTCTTACCTCACCTCCTCTTCTCTCCCTCTCCTGTCCTCTCATCCCATCTACTTCATTCATTTCTCTATTCTTTCCTCCTCCCCTCCTCTCCTCTTGTCTCACAATTTCTCTTCTCCCTTTTTTACTTTCTCCCCTCTTCTCTCCTACTTTATCTCCTCTCCTCATTTCTCTTCTCTCTGTTCCCCTCTTCCTCTCCTGCTCCTTTTGTCTAATTTTTTTCTTGTCTCCTCCTCTCCTCATTTCACTTGCTTCCCTTTTCTCTCCTCTCCTCTCCTCTCCTCTCCTCTCTCCTCTCCTCTCCTCTCCTCTCCTCTCTCCTCCTCCTCCTCCTCCTCCTCTTGTAGACAGAGGATGTAATCAGCTCAGACCTGCTGACTCGGCAGCTTCCCACCTCAGGACCAATATCTACCTGTCCTTGAAAAACACACACTTCAATTATACCACACCTTAGATTGGTTAACACACACACACACACACACACACCACACACACACACTTCTCTATATTACTCTCTCCCACTTTTGTATTATTTCTTTTCTTCTTTTCTTTCTCTTTTTGCCATTCTTTCTCATCCTTTTGTTATTGTCTCTCTTCCAGTTTTTTTTTTTTTATTTTTTTTTTTTTACGATTTTTCATTAAATTCACTGTTTTTTTTTCTTCTTCTTTCAGCCTCTCCCTCGCTCTCTCTCTCCTCTCTTCTGTCCTCCTGACCTTTCTGTCCTCCTGTCCTGTGCCTCCTCTGTCCTCGGCTCTGGAGCTGCTGTTAACGGTCTGGTAGTGATGTGGGAATGATGGAGGGGGAAACATATTGGAGTCAGTAGTAAAAAGGTGACTTTCATTGTTCACAATGTGTCGCTTTAACGTTTTAATGGCGTCTTCTGAGTTCTGTGCAGTAACTTTATTCAGTGGATGTATTCGTACTGTCCGCTCTGCCTGCAGAGCACGCTGAATATTCTCCCGTAGAGGAGTTTGTGCCTGTGAGAGCAGCAGCTTGGCTTTTGATTTACTCTTGTTCACATAGTCTGGCAATAGTAGTTGTTTATCATTTCTGTTTCAATGTGATTTGACAGATTTTGTATTTTTCAATCTTTAGCGACTTTTCAGATCTTCTTATTTCAAAAAAGCAGCTACCAAATTTGACGACTTCTGCAGATCATCAGGAAAAAAAGAGAAATATATTGTAATACATTACAGCACTTTTCAGAGTCCTCATAGACGCTTTACATAAAAGTAACATATATTAACCCTTTTGCTGTCTTCATTTTCTGTATATTTTGCTTGTCCTAACGGTCAAGATGACACGGCTTCACTAAACCCCTAAAATAAGGCAGCTTAATTGAATTTCAAACCCCAAATCTGTTTTGCATGAAGAAACAATCATCATTCATCACAAACTTTGTGAATATGTAGGTTTTCTCTCTTCGCAGTGCAGAAAAACGAGTGTTTAATCACTCATTTTTATTAGAAAACACCTGTCTTTTTCTTTTTTTTTTATTTTATTTAAGTAGAGGACTATTATTTTTATTATTATTGCTAAAGGTACTGCACAGGTGTAAACACAATTATTTAACTGTTATTTATACCACTTGTGTAGCCTGAGAAAGTAGAAGAAATGTGCAAAAAGTAGTTTTGAATGCATTTTATTATAGGGAAACAATAACAGTCTTTAGCAACATAGTATATTATACTGTACAATGAGAACAGTATGTTTTGTGTGCATCGACTTTGCAGATGTATTTCTGTGTGTTTTGTGTGTGTGTGTGTGTGTGTGTGTGTGTGTGTGTGTGTGTGTGTGTGTGTGTGTGTGTGTGTGTGTGTGTGTGTGTGTGTGTTTGTGTCCAGCAGTTAAACCAGGTCCTGTAACATGTAGATTAGCCAGATGCTCATATTGTTGCTTCAATCCCAGGAGGAATTATTTGGAGATTAAATTTTTTTTTTTGTGTGTGTGTGTGTGTGTGTGTGTGTGTGTGTGTGTGTGTGTGTGTGTGTGTGTGTGTGTGTGTGTGTGTGTGTGTGTCCAGTTGCCAGGACAGGTGTTGTAGCATGATGATGATCTGCTGCTCTTCTTGTTCTCTCTCACTGTGCCCCGTGTGTTTGATACCAGCCGAGTGGTGTGTGTGTGTGTGTGTGTGTGTGTGTGTGTGTGTGTGTGTGTGTTGATCATGTTACATTATGTTTATTCTTGCATGTGCGTGTGTGTGTGTTTTCT